>NC_069507.1:161095808-161395808 GCF_027579735.1 Bombina bombina | reverse complement strand
ATGACCTTTCCCAAAATTGGGTCAGTTTGTAAAATGGGGAGACTTTCCTTAATAATGTCACATATATTCCTGTACTCTAAGCTGTATGGTATGCTAAAAATAATTTTATCAGAGAAATATTTACAATGTCACATACATTTCTGTACTCTAAGCTGTATGGTGTGCTAAAAATAATTTTATCAGAGATATCTTTATCTTGGGAATTCTTAGTTCCCTTTTTATAAAGAAGCAGTGAATCGCGTGGAACACTGTCAACAATATTTCGAGTATTAGATAAAAGTTTATCACTATAGCCTCTGTGACGGATACCCCAGCTACCCCGACTGGGTAGCTCCACCAAATGGGTCCTGCTTCCTCCCTGCCGACTGCAGCTATGTAGCTGGCAAGTGACCACAGCCTGTAGCGACCCCTGATGCCCGACAGCACCAGTATTCAGGGTCCCACCCTGTGGCAGACTGGGTAGCTCTGCCTGAGGGTCCTTCCTCTGCCTGGAACAGGCTTCTATGTAGCCCAGGAAAGTGATTCTAGCAGGAGCCCACCCAAATAACTAGACAGACTAGCATTCAGGTGAAACAAGAACTGTTTTTATTGAAAACACACACTCCTTTTATACAGACAGCTCACCTTGATAAGACAGGGAGACAATGCCACAGTTTTCCCACCATTCCCGCCCCTCCAGACTGACCGGCGCCTCCATTGCAACCATAGTCCCACAGAATACCAGGACACAGTGGTGACGGTTTTAGGGTGATCCCGGGGGAGCGTCAGCACTTCCAGGGTGTCATTTGAAAGCTTTTGGTCCCCAGATGCTGCAGTCCAAAAAGCGGCATGATTCATTATTGGGGACCGGACATACAGCCCGTTAAAGTTATGGGGGTAGGGTTGTCCAAAACCCCCGGTTCCCAAAGCAGCTCCCCTCCGGTAATTCCCCCACTTCTTGTCCTCCCTACGGGCTACTAATCCCCAAAAGAGCGGAGCTCTGGGGCACATGGTTGCTGGAACAGCCAGGGGTTAAGAGTGTCCTACTGTCCTGTGGCCAACCAGGAGTTCCAGGAGCCCGGACAGCCTGAGAGGGGTTAGGCGGGTGTCTGTGGTGAGGCGGCCGACCGGGAGTTCCAGGGGCCCGGCCAGCCTAGGAGGGTTTTCATGGTCATACACCAGCTTTTCACAAGACAAGCAAACCAAAGCTTCCAGGGATTGTGGTTGCTCTGAGGAGCCCAAAACCACTGAGAAACAACAATGGTGAGGTTGTAGGGGGGTGGGGGGTAGCCTTAGCTGTCTGGTGTCAGTGACATCTCTCCCCCTCCAGTTCGGCAGACCCGGCTAGACCCTTAACGGTTGGTGGGAGAGGTTATCCCATCTCTCCTGAGCTTGGGGCATCATGGGGGGGTTCCTGCTGGCATTTATACCATGCGCCCTGGGCGTAGGGATAGTCACATAAGGCAAAGTCCCAAACAAGTTTGCTAAGGCCAGCTCCCAAACAATTGCTGTCCCACAAGTTCCAGTGTCCTTAAGTTCCATGGGAAACTGTGCTGCCACTGGGGAGGGAGACCGGCTGTCTCTGCTCCCTGTACGGGGTTGTGCCGCTGGGGAGAGAGACCGACTATCACCTCTCCCAGGAAGTGGTTCTGCTGCTGGGAAGAGTTATCGACATCCATCTCTCCCTGCAATGGGTTCCCTGTAAGGGGAGGGAGGACTACTACCTCCACTCCCAGGGGATGGCTCTGCCGCTGGGGAGAGAGACTGATTGTCTCCTTTCCCGGCTCCTGGCTCTACCACTGGGGAGAGAGACCGACTGTCTCCTCATCCAGGAAGGGGTTCTGCTGCTGGGGAGAGTTATCGACATTCATCTCTCCCTGCAAGGGGTTCTCTGTAAGGGGAGGGAGGATGATTACCTCCACTCCCAGGGGATGACTCTGCCGCTGGGGAGAGAGACTGACTGTCTCCTCTCCCTGCTCCTGGCTCTGCTGCTGGGGAGAGAGACCGACTGTCTCCTCTCCCAGGAAGGGGTTCTGCTTACGGGGAGGGAGGACAACTACCTCCACTCCCAGGGGATGGCTCTGCCGCTGGGGAGAGAGACCTACTGTCTCCTCTCCCGGGAAGGGGTTCTGTGTAGGGGAGGGAAGATGCCTACCTCCACTCCCTGGTTTCCTGGAGCTGTTACAGATGCTGGGCAGAGGCCGGCGGCTCTTTGCCCTATTGCCAGCGCTTCTGCTGGGGTGGCTCCCTTGTTCAAGTCCATAAGCTCGGGGCCCGGCTGCTGATCTGTATCTAGCAGCTCGTTGTCGCTTATGCTCTGTTGCCACTTCTCTGAGGCCAACCTCCATGATTCCTAGACTGCTGTATCATAGCTCCCTGCAGGCTCTGTGGCATGCTGTTTAACACAATCTAGAAGTCTTTTGTACCTCTGTTCCATCTCCAATTCCTTGCCACATATATAATCCAAATCGGCTTGCAGCCAGGGTACCCCTGAGAGACTCAACAGGCTCCCTCAGTACTCACAAATGTCCTTAAGTCTCCACTCCTCCTGACACCCAAAATCTGGGTCCTCTGCCATTAGTTCAAATAGTAATCCAGGGCCGCCGTAGCCAAAGCCCTCTGTGGGGACACCATCACCCAGCCATGGCCACACTTGCATAGCATACCATCTGAGGGCCCTGTAGCTGTCATCCAGAACCATCTCCTCCTGGACCAGTCCATCCAATTCAGACAGCCATTCCACCCGGGGCTGTCCTCCCAGGCAAGGTACTCAGAACTTCTGCTGGAGCCAGTAATCTTCGTCATTAGGGGATAGGGTTGTTACTCGATAGCCCTGCTTTTGTTGAAGAGCCTCCCTCCAGAGTCGCCGGCGGACAAGGTCCCTTTGTGCCAGCAGGTCCCAATATGAACTAGGACCGTCCAGCTGGCCAGCACCTTCTCTGCTCTCCTTAGGAGCTTGGTTCCCATAGTTACCAGCTACTGTGGCACGTCTCCTCTGTCAGCAGAAACTGTGTGATAGAAGCAGATCCCATCGCTGCCAGCCAATGTGATGGATACCCCGGCTACCCCGACTGTGTAGCTCCGCCAAACGGGTTATGCTTCATCCCTGCTGACTGCAGCTATGTAGCTGACAAGTGACCACAGCCTGTAGCCATCCCTGATGCCCGACAGCACCAGTATTCAGGGTCCCACCCTGTGGCAGACTCCAGCTACCCAGACTGGGTAGCTCTGCCTGAGGGTCCTTCCTCTGCCTGGAACAGGCTGCTATGTAGCCCAGGAAAGTGATTCTAGCAGGTGCCCACCCAAATAACTAGACAGACTAGCATTCAGGTGAAACAAGAACTGTTTTTATTGAAAACACACACTCCTTTTATACAGACAGCTCATCTTGATAAGACAGGGAGACAATGCCACCGTTTTCCTGCCATTCCCGCCCCTCCAGACTGACCGGTGCCTCCATAGCAACCATAGTCCTGCAGAATCCCAGGACACAGTGGTGACGGTTTTGGGGTGATCCCGGGGGAGCAGCGGCACTTCCAGGTTGTCATTTGAAAGCTCTCTGTCCAAAAAGCAGCATGATTCGTTATTGGGGACTGGACATACAGCCCGTTGAAGTTATGGGGGTAGGGGTGTCCAAAACCCCTGGTTCCCAAAGCAGCTCCCCTCTGGTAATTCCCCCACCTCTTGTCCTCCCTAGGGGCTACTAATCCCCAAAAGAACAGAGCTCTGGGGCACATGGTTGCTGGAGCAACCAGGGGTAAAGTTAGTGAGTCCCTGTGGCCGACCAGGAGTTCTAGGAGCCCGGACAGCCTGATAGGGGTTAGGCGGGTGTCCATGGTGAGGCAGCCAACTGGGAGTTCCAGGGGCCCGGCCAGCCTAGGATGGTTTTCCTGGTCATACACCAGCTTTTCAAAAGACAAGTAAACCAAAGATTCCAAGGATTGTGGTAGCTCTGAGGAGCCCAAAACCACTGAGAAACAACAGGGGTGAGGTTGTAGGGAGGTGGGGGGTAGCTTTAGCGGTCTGGTATCCGTGACAGCCTCTATTGTGAAGTCTATTGTTAAGATCCTGACTTTGTTTTTGGTAAAGAGTCTCATTAGAGCAAATACATTTTGTCCTAATAAATTGGCCCTTTGGAATGGCCTTAAGCACATGCTTTGGGTGACAAGATCTGTAATTTAGTATAGTGTTCCAACTTGTGGGTTTCCTATGCAAATCAGTGACAATTGAATCTTCCTCAACCGATAATTCAATATCCAAAAATACAATATTATAGGGATCCTGGCAACCAACGAAATCCAAATTGTATTCATTACAGTTTAAATATTCAAAAAATTACAATACTGATTGTTCATCTCCATCCCACACCAGTAACAGGTCATAAATATAACGACCACAATAAACAATGTGATCTCTAAAGGGGTTACTATCTGCATAGACGTGGAGCAGCTCCCACCACCCCATATAGAGATTGGCATAGGAGGGGGCAAATTTCACCCCCATAGCTGTTCCACGTCTCTGCAGTTAGTAAGACCCCTCAAACAGAAAATAATTATGAGTTAATAAAAACTCCATAGCACAAATTATAAAATGTTTGAGATCCTCTGTATAACCTGACATTCTATCCAGAATGTTTGAAATTGTTCTGAGACCTGTCTGGTGTGGGATGGAGGTATATAGGGAGGCAACATCTACTGTAACAAATCTGTATGATGATTTCCACTTTATAGTCTGTAATGCACATAGTACTTGAGTGGAGTTCCTAATATAGCTAGTAAGCTGTCCCACTAGGGGTTGTAAAAAGGCATCAATCAATTCTGAAGTGGGCTCCAGGAGAGAGCTCTCTCCAGAAATGATCGGCCTACCTGGGGGATGGGTCTCATTTTTGTGTAACTTAGGGAGAAAATAAAAAAATGGCACTTTAGAATGTTCTATTAGATAATGCTCCATTTTATGTTCCTTTACAATTCCCATCTGTTGACCCTGATGTAAAATTTTCTCTAACTTTAATCTAAAATTAGCTGTAGGATTAAAGTCTAATTTAGAATATACTTCACAATCCCTTAGTTGTTGTTTGGCCTCAGATAGATAATATTCTCTATCCATGACGACAACATTGCGCCTTTATCTGACACTTTTATGACTATGTTAACATTGTCTTGAAGGGATTTCAATGCTTTAAAATGATTGCCACTGAGGTTGTTCTTATATTTAGATGATGGATTTTCTATGAGTTTACTTTCTACCCTGTGTGCCAGAGATTTGAGTTTATTCTCAATAGTTATTTGAAACACATCAATATTTTTACCTCTGGCATACACAGGATAGAAAGAACTCCTAACCTTAGTCTTAACAAGAAGACAATTAATGCTCTGTGAAGGACAATCGTTAACCCTATTTTCCATAAGACTGACTAACTCATTAATCGCACAATGATCTACAAAATCTAAATTATCCTTGTGGATATCTTGATCAGTAGCTACTCCATCATTACCAATCTCAGGTACTTCCATACCTGGTTCTATAAAGAAATGTTTTTTAAGAGCCAGTTTCCTGACAATTTGTTGATATCCAGGATGGTGTCAAATAGATTGAAATGAGTGGTAGGTGAAAAATTGAGACCCATACCTAGTACTTCTTTTTCAAATTTATTCAATTCATATTGTGATAGATTCACCACATTTCTTACACATATTTGCGGACCTGTGTCCGATTGGCCCTCATTTGGTACCTTTTGGGTTCCTTTACTCTTTCTACCGCTACTGCCTCTCCTTGTTTTTTTCTTTTTGGCTTTGGTCCCAAAGCCAACTCGTTTTTTGAAGCCCCTAATATATCAGCTATGGATATATCAAGAACTGAGACCCCTCCTAACTGTTGTGACCCCTCTCCATTTGAATCAGTATCAGTGGTTTCTTGATCATATTCTGTTTCTACAAATCTAACATGTCTAGCTGATTTGCTATCACTATTTTATTTAAAGAAAGGTGTTTTACTATCACTAAAATTTCTTTGTGACGATTGGGCCCATCCATAAACTCTATTAGCCTCATAATCCCTTTTATCCCAAGATAATTTGGTCTTTTTAAAGTCCCAAAGTTCTTTTGAGAATTTAAGCATATTTTCTTCAAACTTTGTGTCATATTCTTTGAACACTGGATCTGCTTGGAGAGTTTGTAGATCAATTTGTGTGGCTTTAATGAGGTTAATTAATTCCAACCTTTGCTGTTTTTTAAATTCGATCAGTAAATCCATTAAAGCATAGGAGCACTCATTTAGGATTTTGTTCCACTTAGAAACAAATTCCGGATCATTTACAAAAAAGGATAGAAATTTTTTAATCCTAAAGCACCTCGGGATCCGTTGGTATTTTTTGTATAGTAGGAAAGTTTTTATATACAAGTCTAACTTAATGTCCTTTCTGCGCAATTCATCTATATGAAAGAAAAGACTGTTGATGGTGTTTTCATTGTCATTAGTAATAATATCAACATCCTGGTCATACTGATAGAGAGAAGCTTCCAAGTCACGTAATACAAAACTTTCTTGTGTCTCTGTCATTTCTGTAGCCTATATTATGTGTTAGTGCACTGTAAACTTTAAACTGTGTAATAGACAAGTCAATACTCAAAGTTCCAGAGCCCACAATAACTGCAAACGAAACGGAATGTGTCTTCTTCAGCACTGCACAATATAAACGTTGGCTAGAAAAATCTAATGTTTCCGGCCCTGGCCTATAACACGGCTCAGAATGTCCCGGTGAGCAACCGCTGATAAAGACAGAATAAACTGGTATCAAAAAAGGAAAGAAAAGCGATGCTTACCCCCTGGGTGTGATGATGGGCCTCTTCTGCGTAAGTCCAGCATGTCTTCGGCGCGTGCACTATGCAAACATTCCTACAGGTGCTTGCAGGAGCCAGGAAGGACGTCTCTATGCACAAACGTCAGAAGCTGCAGGGAAACTCTGTGTGTAATTCGGCTAACTGCCCAGGAATAGATACCACAATTCGGAGGTGAGTGGATCTCAAGTTTAATTCAATAAAAAGTAACAATACAGTGCACTAAAAACACATTAAGGCAAACAGAAAAGAGACCATTCAGTTAATACAAAAAGGCAGGAAAAGGCATACGCGTTTCATGCGGGTCTACCGAACTTGTTCACTGCATAAAATACACTCCCGCCTGTCAGCCTATTTAAGGGTAAATCCTAGAGGAAAAACATCTGTTTGAAATATCTAATAACAAAATTAACCCTAAAAGAGGCTGCTGAGACAGAGACACATTACCCAAAATAGAATTCAGCAATTAACAGCAGCATCAATAATACTGAAAAATCTTTTTATAGGATAGGGTTATTTTTTAGTTTAGGGTTTATTTTAGATTAAGCTGTTCTTTTTTTGCGGGGGGTTACTTTTTGTGTAGAAAAATAACTCAATTGCCCTACAAAACGGGCTATTGTTATAGTAACTTTTAGTGTTAGTATAGGGTTTTTTATTTTTGTAAGAAATGGTAGCGTGAGATCACAAATACTATAATTGTATAGGTATGCCCAAAATATTCTAGTAGTCAGGTAACTAGATCCTTAATATACCAGACGCAGATCCTTAAAAATACTGTATATAACAAATATTTAAGAAAGTATAAGTAAGCACCAAAATATGTTCCTACAAAAAAGACAGGGATTTCAGCATCTAGTGCATAAATAATTTATTAGTATCAAAAAATGAAATACGTCTAGTGCACGCCTTCCTGCTCAAATCCAATAGAAATGAACTCAGTAAAAACTGTCTCACAGAAACCAGAGTAAGGCAGCTCAACATGAATAAATAAGATCTACATAAACATCAGCAAACAGGCAAATCCCAGAAACACCTCCACTAGAGGGTAGTTTCGCCACTAGTGCGAAAAAACTGCCACCATAGTGATCCTTGAGGATCTATTCTGGGATATATAAAGTCAGCAAAGATGTATGCTTCAATCAATTATAGTTGCAGTCAATATACATGCAAAAAATAGGTGGTAAGTGAAGTGATATGGAGTGTGCGCAACACCTGTTCCAGAGGTCACCGCTACATATCACGGTAGTTTATAGGGACACTGAGCCCAAATTTTTTCTTACGTGATTCAGATAGAGCATGAAATTTTAAGCAGCTTTCTAATTTACTCCTAGGGGCCTTTCTATCAAGCTCCGAACGGAGCTTGAAGGCCCGTGTTTCTGGCGAGTCTTTAGAGTCTTCTGCTCAGATGAGGCGGACAGGAATCGGCGGAAATCAACCCGATTGAGTACGATTGGGTTGATTGACACCCCCCCCTGCTGGTGGCCGATTGGCTGCGAGTCTGCAGGGGGCGGCGTTACACCAGCAGTTCTTGTGAGCTGCTGGTGCAATGCTGAATATGGAGAGTGTATTGCAAGATTGGGTCAGAGCTATTATTTGGATCAATATGTGAAATGAGATCTATTATTAAGGGACTATTTCAGTAAAAAATAATTTAAAAAAGAGAATAAAAAGTAAACAATTTTTAGCATTAACTGGCTGATATTCTCAATGCTGTCTAACAGGAAGTGTATAGTAGTCTGACCCAACATATGAACACAGTAATATGAGTAGTTCAGCTAAGCCCTTTGAACCTATGGGGTATTGTTTTCTCTTGTTAAATGAATCAAGAAATAAAAAGACAAACAAAAAACCCAATGAAAACCAAAAAGGGCCTTTACTAATCTACATATGATGACTGATTTTTATGACTTGTCAAACACTTGACTTCATCTACGACTCCCACCTCGAGCAGTGCATAAAAGAGCAGATGCACAAAGCATCAAAGTCAGGGGAGGGACCTGATTGGTTGCAAAACCTAAAAGACAAAAGGGAGGTAAATAATTATGGGCTAGGATAGCATTGAGTAATGAAATGATACAGAGAGTGCATCATATATACATGTATAGTGCTCTTTCTTCCTCTACATGCTCCTAACAATATTTATAGTATGAACAGCAGAAAAACAGACAGTTAATCCCAAATAAACATAATAATAGAGTCAAGTTGGTGAGTACAAGCTTTGGGGTATAGCGTTAGGATTTTTTTTGGGTGGACTTTTTTATTTTTTTTTAAGCTTAGGGTTTTTTCCTTCTAGGTTTGTCTAGTATAGGATTTTTTATACAATTGGGCTTTAATTTTTTTTAATTCCAAAAATAGCTTGAATAACTTTAGGGCAATGCCCTACCAAATCCCCTTTTCAGGGCAACCATTTTTTGGACTATGTTTTTTTAGAATAGGCTTTTATTCTTTTTGGGGCCAAAAAAGAGCACTGCCCAACCAAATGCCCTTTTCAGTGCAATCTTTTTATAGGGAAACACTGTGTGTAATCCGGCTAACTGCCCAGCATAGATACCACAACTCGGAGGTGAGTGGAGCTCAAGTTTAATTCAATAAAAAGTAACAATACAGTGCACTAAAAACACATTAAGGCAAACAGAAAAGAGACCATTCAGTTAATACCAAATGGTCAAAAAGGCAGGAAAAGGCATATGCATTTGATGCGGGGCTACCGCACTTGTTCACTGCATAAAATACACTCTGGCCTGTCAGCCTATTTAAGGGTAAATCCTAGAGGAAAAACACCTGTTTGAAATATCTAATAACAAAATTAACCCTTAAAGAGACTGCTGAGACATAGACACATTACCCAATATACAATTTAGCAATTAACAGCAACATCAATAATACTGAAAGATATATAGAAGGCATCACAAAACTAAATAGAATATTTTGTTTGCTTTAAGAATAGACTGGATATCAAAACTGATGCTTGGAGCTACGCTAAAACTGATATAGCTAATTAAATAAATAATTCATACATACAAATAAATTTACATCAGTGTCAATATTGAGACCAAAAGGAGACCTGGTATTTATATGGAATATCCATTTAACCTCCTTTTTACTAAGGACATATTCCCTATCCCCCCCTCTTTTTGAAAAGGGTACATGGTCAACTGCTTGAAAAAAAGGCCAGAGAGGGATCTCCCTGATGCTCAAATTTAAAGTGAGAGGCTACAGAGGTAAAAACCTCTGGGTCCTCTATATCCCTGATGTGCTCTAAAGCACGATCTCTCAGTCGCCTTTTGGTTTTACCCAAATACTGTATCTGGCAACTTTTACATGTCATTAAGTGTACTACATGAGTGGAGTTACAATTTAAAATATTTCTGATTTTATACTGCCTCCCTGTATTTTGTGAGGAGAAAGTATCTCCTTCAGTAACATGGTTACATATTTTGCAACGTGTACCTCTGCATTTAAAAACCCCCACTCTAGATGGTAACCACGTATGTTAGCAATTCTTAACAAAAAGGGAATAACATAAGTAATGAAACTAGGAGGAATTATAATACATAACCCAATTGATACACTATTCCTTGAGTCTATTATATACACATAAAGTGGTATATTGACTCTGGAACTTCATATTTTAGATGTACACACAAAAAGAGGTAAAGTCAAATATGGATATACCGAGTTTTGGCAAAAACCGGTATCTATAACAAGTAAACAAATGTGGCAACCAACTACATATACCATGAGTCAATGCGGGAGGCATAACTGCCCCTTACGGTTATAGCATGTAGCATAATGGACTAACGCACTTTGTCTCCCAAAAGTCAAGGCGGAAGCCGGTTTCGTAACATCCGGTGACTTCCGGTTTTAGCGATTTTAACTTTAGAAACTAAGGCCTAGATTTGGAGTTCGGCGGTAAAAGGGCTGTTAACGCTCCGCAGGCTTTTTTCTGGCCGCACCATAAATTTAACAGAATCAAGTTCAATCCTATTGGCTGATCCAATCAGCCAATCAGATTGAGCTCGCATTCTATTGGCTGTTCCGATCAGCCAATAGAATGCAAGCTCAATCTGATTGGCTGATTGGATCGGCCAATCGGATTGAACTAGATTCTGATTGGCTGATTCCATCAGCCAATCAGAAAATTCCTACCTTAATTCCGATTGGCTGATAGAATCCTATCAGCCAATCGGAATTCGAGGGACGCCATCTTGGATGACGTCCCTTAAAGGAACAGTCATTCGTCGTTCAGTCGTCGGTCCGGATGGATGTTCCGCGCTGGAGGTCTTCAGGATCCTGCCACTTCGCTCGGGATGGAAGAAGATCGAAGATGCCGCTTGGAGAAGATGTTTGCCGGTCCGGATGTCCTCTTCTTGCCGGATAGGAGGAAGACTTTGGAGCCTCTTCTGGACCTCTTCAGCACCGGATTATGGATCGCCAACCCCCGCTTGGGTTGGATGAAGATCTTGGAGCCAGGACGGATCGGTGATACCTGGATGGTGAAGACAAGGTAGGAAGATCTTCAGGGGATTAGTGTTAGGTTTATTTAAGGGGGGTTTGGGTTAGATTAGGGGTATGTGGGTGGTGGGTTGTAATGTTGGGGGGGGGGGTATTGTATGTTTTTTTTTACAGGCAAAAGAGCTGAAATTCTTGGGGCATGCCCCGCAAAGGGCCCTGTTCAGGGCTGGTAAGGTAAAAGAGCTTGTAACTTTTTTAATTTAGAATAGGGTAGGGAATTTTTTATTTTGGGGGGCTTTGTTATTTTATTAGGGGGCTTAGAGTAGGTGTAATTAGTTTAAAATTGTTGTAATATTTTTCTTATGTTTGTAAATATTTTTTTATTTTCTGTAACTTAGTTCTTTTTTATTTTTTGTACTTTAGCTAGTTTATTTAATTGTATTTATTTGTAGGAATTGTGTTTAATTAATTTATTGATAGTGTAGTGTTAGGTTAATTGTAGGTAATTGTAGGTAGATTATTTAATTATTTTATTGATAGGGTAGTGTTAGGTTTAATTATATCTTAGGTTAGGATTTATTTTACAGGTAAATTTGTTATTATTTTAACTAGGTAACTATTAAATAGTTCTTAACTATTTAATAGCTATTGTACCTGGTTAAAATAATTACAAAGTTGCCTGTAAAATAAATATTAATCCTAAAATAGCTATAATATAATTATAATTTATATTGTAGCTATATTAGGGTTTATTTTACAGGTAAGTATTTAGCTTTAAATAGGAATAAGTTATTTAATAAGAGTTAATTAATTTCGTTAGATGTAAATTATTTTTAAACTTAGGGGGGTGTTAGTGTTAGGGTTAGACTTAGCTTTAGGGGTTAATACATTTATTAGAATAGCGGTGAGCTCCGATCGGAAGATTAGGGGTTAATAATTGAAGGTAGGTGTCGGCGATGTTAGGGAGGGCAGATTAGGGGTTAATACTATTTATGATAGGGTTAGTGAGGCGGATTAGGGGTTAATAAATTTATTATAGTAGCGCTCAGGTCCGCTCGACAGATTAGGAGTTAATAAGTGTAGGCAGGTGTCGGCGACGTTGTGGGGGGCAGATTAGGGGTTAATAAATATAATATAGGGGTACATAGGGATAACGTAGGTGGCGGCGCTTTGCGGTCGGAAGATTAGGGGTTAATTATTTTAAGTAGCTGGCGGCGATGTTGTGGGGGGCAGGTTAGGGGTTAATAAATATAATACAGGGGTCGGCGGTGTTAGGGGTAGCAGATTAGGGGTACATAAGTATAACGTAGGTGGCGGTCGGCAGATTAGGGGTTAAAAATTTTAATCGAGTGGCGGCGATGTGGGGGGAGCTCGGTTTAGGGGTACATAGGTAGTTTATGGGTGTTAGTGTACTTTAGGGTACAGTAGTTAAGAGCTTTATGAACCGGCGTTAGCCAGAAAGCTCTTAACTCCTGCTATTTTCAGGCGGCTGGAATCTTGTCGTTAGAGCTCTAACGCTCACTTCAGAAACGACTCTAAATACCAGCGTTAGAAAGATCCCATTGAAAAGATAGGCTACGCAAATGGCGTAGGGGGATCTGCGGTATGGAAAAGTCGCGGCTGAAAAGTGAGCGTTAGACCCTTTAATCACTGACTCCAAATACCAGCGGGCGCCCAAAACCAGCGTTAGGAGCCTCTAACGCTGGTTTTGACGGCTACCGCCGAACTCCAAATCTAGGCCAAAGATCGGATTATAAACAAAGTAAGCATTTACTTTACAATAATAGGAATAACATAAGAATGAAAGCCAGCCCGTAGAGAGTAAAAAACAATTTATATCCTAAAGGGGGAACTACATGAAAAGCACTAAAGGAGCTAACATAGAAGAGTACCGCAACAATACTGATAAACGCCATCAATACTTATTATTTATAAAAGCGCAGAAAATGGATAACCAGGTAGATTCTAGATCTACACAATTATTAGAAGTCCTAATAGAATTTACAATTTATATAAGATTGGAAATTTGGAATATTATTGAAACTTCAGGAAGCATCCCAGAGATGCAATGGGCCAAACAGGAAAGGGAGGTCTTTCTAAATTTGGCGCCAAAATAGCACCAATCATTTTCACACATACCCTATTTAAAGCTCCCAGATTTTAATATACAGTATATGTAACGGTACCAACCGGATACCAAGGGTTAACACCAGGGAACAATGTCCTGCATAGGGAATCAGCAATTCACAACCCAGCCCGTTTTCAGGTTTAAACAGAATGAATTTTATTAAGGCTCATATGCCCAGTATTTATGCAGGTCTGACCCCCCCCAGAAGGGGGGTTGAAAGAATGTTGTACATTGAATGGAGGGAACACGCCCTTTTACATGATACAATAGAATACCTTGCTCAAGCTGATAACAATTTAAACACAGACACACACTTGGCTTTCCTTATCATCTAGGGTCTGCTCTCTGAGGTTGATTAAACAATGGACTGTGTATCAATAACATTAATGACAGTGCACAATAGCTGAGGCTAAAGCTGAACACAGTTAACTCTTTCAGTGCTGACAGAAGGGTCTGTCACATCTACATAGCACAATATACAGCCTATAGACAACCTTTCTTATGTTATAGTCCAGAAGTGGCTAGGTTTGCCACAATGCTCCCCCAGAACCAAGCCGGCATACACAGTCTGATCCCAACGGATCGGCTTGGGGATGTCCGGGGCAACAACTTTCGGCTCAAGTAAGCTACGGGGTGTTCTCCGCCATCTGCTCCAACTTGGCTCAGTACTGCCCCCACCCCAAACATGGAAGCGTCTCTTCCCGGAGGGACTGGGCTTGGGTAGTCACAGGGTTAACATCAGCGGGATCCATGGGAGCATAGGCAGAAACAAGGGGGGCCAAGTCATTTCCAAGGAGAACATCAGCAGGTAAGTCCTTCTTGACCCCCACATTCACAAGTCTAGCGCCCACTCCCCAATCCAAATGTACCCTGGCAACAGGTAGGCGGAACACAGTGCCCCCTGCTACCCTCACAGCCACAGTGTCTCCAGTGTGCTGTTTCTCAGGCACCAAGTTCTCTTGAAGCAAGGTCATGGTAGCACCAGTATCCCGTAGACAACTGACCTCCTTCCCATTCACTTTAACCCGTTGCCGGTTATTCCGGTGGGCAGCTTGCACGGGGTCTGCTTCATGTAGGCTGCCCCAGCATTCTGGCGCCTCTACGTAGCGGGCCACAGGCTGAGGATTATGTGGGATTCCGCCAGCGGGTCTTCTCCAGGACTGTGCTTGATTCGCTGCGTTTAGGGGACACTCTGGTCTTTTGTGCCCTAGTTGCTTACATCCAAAGCACCGAATAGGTTGTGAGTAGCCCCGCGAATTGAACCGGGCTCTCTGAGGGTAGTTCGTGGCCGGAGGCCGTGTGGTATAGCGGTGCGCCGGGGGTTGGTAACTGGCAGCTGCTGGGGTGACTGGGGGTCCGTACTCCACTCTAGCAGTGGGCAATCGGTATACTGCTCCCCCTGCCCCTCGTACTGCCACGGATCCGCCAGTGGGTGCTGTATCCGGCACCAAATGGGGAGCTATCAGGGTTAAAGTAGCTCCCGAATCCCGAAGTCCCTGGACCGACATCACCTCATGCAGAATTCCCAGGGGTTCCTCGGCTTGGGTGCTCAACACCTCATGAGCGGCTGGCTCCGTTTGGTAATGGTGAGCAGCCGCCCTTGGGGCCAGGTTCTGTCTGACCTGGTTCCAAGCTTGTCTGCTCCGATTTTGGGTGCACTCACGTGCCATATGTCCCCACTGCTTGCAGGTGTGGCATTGTATATTAGCCCGTCCGTTGTTAGGCTGTAGTCCATGGTGCCTCCTGGCATCAAAATGCTGGTCTGCTAATCTGGCTGCTTCGGTTAAGGTGAGGGGTTTTCGATCTCTCACCCATTCTTGGGCTTCTGGGGACAAGCCGTTAAAGAATTGCTCCAACAGCATCAGTTGTCGCAATTCTTCCATGGTGGTAGCTTGGCTGGCCTGTATCCACCCCTGAGATGCTTGATCCAGCTTGTGGGCCCACTCTGCATGGGAATCTCTTTCTGGCTTGCGCAGGCCTCTAAACTTGCGCCGGTATGCCTCTGAGGTAATGGCATATCTTTCCAAGATCGCTCTCTTCACTTTAGCGTAATCCTTGCTGTCCTCCCTGGGTACAGCGCGATACGCTTCCGCTGCCCTACCGGCTAGCTTGCCTGCTAGCACCGGCACCCATACGGACTGCTCCAAATCATGTAACTCGCACAGTCTCTCAAAATCCTGTAAATACCCATCAATCTCATCCTTCTCCTCACAAAACATTTTAAATGCATGGTATGGGATTTTGGGTCTTACTGGGTTGCTGAGTGCGTCCAAAATGGATTCTGCTCGGGAGGATGCATTCCGCGGACTGTGTGCCATCACGTACTCCTGCACATCTGCCATTACCACGGATAGCATATCCCGTGGTACAGGTTGGGGTAAAAATTCCAGCCTGGTCCTCATTTCCCTCTGGTATAGGGTCTCCTCCATGGCTGCTGGAGGCGTAGCGCTGCGAGCTCTGTCTCCCTCCATCAGCTCAGCAATTAATATAGCCTTGGGTTTGCTGCTGCCTATCTTTCCCCTGGCTTCTAGCAGTTCCTTTTACGTTTGTCTCTTTAGCTTAGAATAATCCATCTCCATTCACTTCGGTCCCTGGTACTCCTTCCATCTTAGTCAGTATTGTAGTAATCCCCCTCTTCCTGAGGTTACTGGCTTGTGTAGTTGCTCTTCTGGGCGATAAGGTTCATTCCGTCGCTTGCCACCAATTGTAACGGTACCAACCGGATACCAAGGGTTAACACCAGGGAACAATGTCCTGCATAGGGAATCAGCAATTCACAACCCAGCCAGTTTTCAGGTTTAAACAGAATGAATTTTATTAAGGCTCATATGCCCAGTATTTATGCAGGTCTGACCCCCCCCAGAAGGGGGGTTGAAAGAATGTTGTACATTGAATGGAGGGAACACGCCCTTTTACATGATACAATAGAATACCTTGCTCAAGCTGATAACAATTTAAACACAGACACACACTTGGCTTTCCTTATCATCTAGGGTCTGCTCTCTGAGGTTGATTAAACAATGGACTGTGTATCAATAACATTAATGACAGTGCACAATAGCTGAGGCTAAAGCTGAACACAGTTAACTCTTTCAGTGCTGACAGAAGGGTCTGTCACATCTACATAGCACAATATACAGCCTATAGACAACCTTTCTTATGTTATAGTCCAGAAGTGGCTAGGTTTGCCACAGTATAGTCTTGAGAAAGGCCTAGTCTAGGCCGAAACGCGTTGGCATACTGGCGAGCTTGGTTTTAATTACCATTATTGTCTATTATATACAGTGTTGCACTATTTGTTTTTCTTTTGTTTCCTTTTAGGTTTTTTTTCGGTGTCATTATTTTATTATAGATTTTATTGTGGATTTTTGATATCGGACACACTGATTCTGCTTATACTCACATGTTTTAGCATTTGTCCTGACTACACACACTTTTATCAGCGTTTTTGTGTTGTGTTTACAAGGTTAAACATCACTTTCTGATTTTTTGATTGCTCAACCCGATTTTTTTTCACAATTTTTTTCACATATTTTTACATTTGACTTTACCACATTGGATTCTTTTCATATTGATTTTTTCAAGTGTGTTTTAAGTTATTTTACATTTTTTCACGGATTTTAATTGGATTTTGGATCACATCATTTTTTAAACCTTTCCTGTTTTCTACAATTGACTAAACTTCACGACACATTTCTGCAAGTCACGTTGGAGGATACACCCACGGATTCACACAAACTCTAATAGCTAGCCTTTGAACGTTTTTGGACTTTTTTCTGGACTTTTTAATGATTTTTATATAATTTTTATATGTGCACTTACCTATTATGGGTTTATAGTCTCGTCTTAAGTATACTGTACTTGTGAATCCCATTTTAGGACTGTCCCGTTTTAATTACACTGTATACCTCAGCTCTTAGATAATTCTTAACTACTTTGTATACCTCAGTTTTTAGATAAGTCAGACATGGATCCATGCGTATAATTTGACTTTAATTGTTTATGTATAACTTTTTTACCGAATGCAATAAATTGTGTTATTTTATCTAGCCTTTTAAGCTATTTATCACTTACTCTCACCCTTACTATTATCTCTTCCCGGTTAGCCCACTAGGAGGCTACATTGTTAGTAAGCTTAAGGCCCTCTCTGTAGCGCTCGGTCCACTCCCCTTTTCTAAAAACGAAGGTGCTACATAATTCTGTATACTTCTAGCTTTTCTGGACACAAATTTAACTCCCTCATTTATGACCTTTCCCAAAATTGGGTCAGTTTGTAAAATGGGGAGACTTTCCTTAATAATGTCACATATATTCCTGTACTCTAAGCTGTATGGTATGCTAAAAATAATTTTATCAGAGATATCTTTACAATGTCACATATATTCCTGTACTCTAAGCTGTATGGTGTGCTAAAAATAATTTTATCAGAGATATCTTTACCTTGCCAATTCTTAGTTCCTTTTTTATAAAGAAGCAGTGAATCGCGTGGAACACTGTCAACAATATTTCGAGTATTAGATAAAAGTTTATCACTATAGCCTCTGTGACGGATACCCCAGCTACCCCGACTGGGTAGCTCCGCCAAATGGGTCCTGCTTCCTCCCTGCCGACTACAGCTATGTAGCTGGCAAGTGACCACAGCCTGTAGCCACCCCTGATGCCCGACAGCACCAGTATTCAGGGTCCCACCCTGTGGCAGACTGGGTAGCTCTGCCTGAGGGTCCTTCCTCTGCCTGGAACAGGCTTCTATGTAGCCCAGGAAAGTGATTCTAGCAGGAGCCCACCCAAATAACTAGACAGACTAGCATTCAGGTGAAACAAGAACTGTTTTTATTGAAAACACACACTCCTTTTATACAGACAGCTCACCTTGATAAGACAGGGAGACAATGCCACAGTTTTCCCACCATTCCCGCCCCTCCAGACTGACCGGCGCCTCCATTGCAACCATAGTCCCACAGAATACCAAGACACAGTGGTGATGGTTTTAGGGTGATCCCGGGGGAGCGTCAGCACTTCCAGGGTGTCATTTGAAAGCTCTTGGTCCCCAGATGCTGCAGTCCAAAAAGCGGCATGATTCATTTTTGGGGACCGGACATACAGCCCGTTAAAGTTATGGGGGTAGGGTTGTCCAAAACCCCCGGTTCCCAAAGCAGCTCCCCTCCGGTAATTCCCCCACTTCTTGTCCTCCCTACGGTCTACTAATCCCAAAAAGAGCGGAGCTTTGGGGCACATGGTTGCTGGAACGGCCAGGGGTAAACAGTGTCCTACTGTCCTGTGGCCAACCAGGAGTTCCAGGAGCCCGGACAGCCTGAGAGGGGTTAGGCGGGTGTCTGTGGTGAGGCGGCCGACCGGGAGTTCCAGGGGCCCGGCCAGCCTAGGAGGGTTTTCATGGTCATACACCAGCTTTTCACAAGACAAGCAAACCAAAGCTTCCAGGGATTGTGGTTGCTCTGAGGAGCCCAAAACCACTGAGAAACAACAGGGGTGAGGTTGTAGGGGGGTGGGGGTAGCCTTAGCTGTCTGGTGTCAGTGACATCTCTCCCCCTCCAGTTCGGTAGACCCGGCTAGACCCTTAACGGTTGGTGGGAGAGGTTATCCCATCTCTCCTGAGCTTGGGGCATCCTGGGGGGTTCCTGCTGGCATTTATACCATGCGCCCTGGGCGTAGGGATAGTCACATAAGGCAAAGTCCCAAACAAGTTTGCTAAGGCCAGCTCCCAAACAATTGCTGTCCCACAAGTTCCAGTGTCCTTAAGTTCCATGGGAAACTGTGCTGCCACTGGGGAGGGAGACCGGCTGTCTCTGCTCCCTGTACGGGGTTGTGCCGCTGGGGAGAGAGACCGACTATCACCTCTCCCAGGAAGGGGTTCTGCTGCTGGGAAGAGTTATCGACATCCATCTCTCCCTGCAAGGGGTTCCCTGTAAGGGGAGGGAGGACTACTACCTCCACTCCCAGGGGATGGCTCTGCCGCTGGGGAGAGAGACTGATTGTCTCCTTTCCCGGCTCCTGGCTCTACCACTGGGGAGAGAGACCGACTGTCTCCTCATCCAGGAAGGGGTTCTGCTGCTGGGGAGAGTTATCGACATTCATATCTCCCTGCAAGGGGTTCTCTGTAAGGGGAGGGAGGATGACTACCTCCACTCCCAGGGGATGACTCTGCCGCTGGGGAGAGAGACCGACTGTCTCCTCTCCCTGCTCCTGGCTCTGCCGCTGGGGAGAGAGACCGACTGTCTCTTCTCCCAGGAAGGGGTTCTGCTTACGAGGAGGGGGGACGACTACCTCCACTACCAGGGGATGGCTCTGCCACTGGGGAGAGTGACCGCCTGTCTCCTCTCCCTGCTCCTGGCTCTGCTGCTGGGGAGAGAGACCGACTGTCTCCTCTCCCAGGAAGGGGTTCTGCTTATGGGGAGGGAGGACAACTACCTCCGCTCCCAGGGGATGGCTCTGCCGCTGGGGAGAGAGACCTACTGTCTCCTCTCCCGGGAAGGGGTTCTGTGTAGGGGAGGGAAGATGCCTACCTCCACTCCCTGGTTTCCTGGAGCTGTTACAGATGCTGGGCAGAGGCCGGCGGCTCTTTGCCCTGTTGCCAGTGCTTCTGCTGGGGTGGCTCCCTTGTTCAAGTCCATAAGCTCGGGGCCCTGCTGCTGATCTGTATCTAGCAGCTCGTTGTCGCTTATGATCTGTTGCCACTTGTCTGAGGCCAACCTCCATGATTCCTAGACTGCTGTATCATAGCTCCCTGCAGGCTCTGTGGCATGCTGTTTAACACAATCTAGAAGTCTTTTGTACCTCTGTTCCATCTCCAATTCCTTGCCACATATATAATCCAAATTGACTTGCAGCCAGGGTACCCCTGAGAGACTCAACAGGCTCCCTCGGTACTCACAAATGTCCTTAAGTCTCCACTCCTCCTAACACCCAAAATCTGGGTCCTCTGCCATTAGTTCAAATAGTAATCCAGGGCCGCCATAGCCAAAGCCCTCTGTGGGGACACCATCACCCAGCCATGGCCACACTTGCATAGCATACCATCTGAGGGCCCTGTAGCTGTCATCCAGAACCATCTCCTCCTGGACCAGTCCATCCAATTCAGACAGCCATTCCACCCGGGGCTGTCCTCCCAGGCAAGGTACTCAGAACTTCTGCTGGAGCCAGTAATCTTCGTCATTAGGGGAGAGGGTTGTTACTCGATAGCCCTGCTTTTGTTGAAGAGCCTCCCTCCAGAGTCGCCGGCGGACAAGGTCCCTTTGTGCCAGCAGGTCCCAATATGAACTAGGACCGTCCAGCTGGCCAGCACCTTCTCTGCTCTCCTTAGGAGCTTGGTTCCCATAGTTACCAGCTACTGTGGCACGTCTCCTCTGTCAGCAGAAACTGTGTGATAGAAGCAGATCCCATCGCTGCCAGCCAATGTGATGGATACCCCGGCTACCCCGACTGTGTAGCTCCGCCAAACGGGTTATGCTTCATCCCTGCTGACTGCAGCTATGTAGCTGACAAGTGACCACAGCCTGTAGCCATCCCTGATGCCAGACAGCACCAGTATTCAGGGTCCCACCCTGTGGCAGACTCCATCTACCCAGACTGGGTAGCTCTGCCTGAGGGTCCTTCCTCTGCCTGGAACAGGCTGCTATGTAGCCCAGGAAAGTGATTCTAGCAGGTGCCCACCCAAATAACTAGACAGACTAGCATTCAGGTGAAACAAGAACTGTTTTTATTGAAAACACACACTCCTTTTATACAGACAGCTCATCTTGATAAGACAGGGAGACAATGCCACCGTTTTCCTGCCATTCCCGCCCCTCCAGACTGACCGGTGCCTCCATAGCAACCATAGTCCTGCAGAATCCCAGGACACAGTGGTGACGGTTTTGGGGTGATCCCGGGGGAGCAGCGGCACTTCCAGGGTGTCATTTGAAAGCTCTCTGTCCAAAAAGCAGCATGATTCGTTATTGGGGACTGGACATACAGCCCGTTGAAGTTATGGGGGTAGGGGTGTCCAAAACCCCTGGTTCCCAAAGCAGCTCCCCTCTGGTAATTCCCCCACCTCTTTTCCTCCCTAGGGGCTACTAATCCCCAAAAGAATGGAGCTCTGGGGCACATGGTTGCTGGAGCGACCAGGGGTAAAGTTAGCGAGTCCCTGTGGCCGACTAGGAGTTCTAGGAGCCCGGACAGCCTGAGAGGGGTTAGGCGGGTGTCCATGGTGAGGCAGCCAACTGGGAGTTCCAGGGGCCCGGCCAGCCTAGGAGGGTTTTCCTGGTCATACACAAGCTTTTCACAAGACAAGTAAACCAAAGATTCCAAGGATTGTGGTAGCTCTGAGGAGCCCAAAACCACTGAGAAACAACAGGGGTGAGGTTGTAGGGAGGTGGGGGGTAGCTTTAGCGGTCTGGTATCCGTGACAGCCTCTATTGTGAAGTCTATTGTTAAGATCCTGACTTTGTTTTTGGTAAAGAGTCTCATTAGAGCAAATACATTTTGTCCTAATAAATTGGCCCTTTGGAATGGCCTTAAGCACATGCTTTGGGTGACAAGATCTGTAATTTAGTATAGTGTTCCCACTTGTGGGTTTCCTATGCAAATCAGTGACAATTGAATCTTCCTCAACCGATAATTCAATATCCAAAAATACAATATTATAGGGATCCTGGCAACCAACGAAATCCAAATTGTATTCATTACAGTTTAAATATTCAAAAAATTACAATACTGATTGTTCATCTCCATCCCACACCAGTAACAGGTCATAAATATAACGACCACAATAAACAATGTGATCTCTAAAGGGGTTACTATCTGCATAGACATGGAGCAGCTCCCACCACCCCATATAGAGATTGGCATAGGAGGGGGCAAATTTCACCCCCATAGCTGTTCCACGTCTCTGCAGTTAGTAAGACCCCTCAAACAGAAAATAATTATGAGTTAATAAAAACTCCATAGCACAAATTATAAAATGTTTGAGATCCTCTGTATAACCTGACATTCTATCCAGAATGTTTGAAATTGTTCTGAGACCTGTCTGGTGTGGGATGGAGGTATATAGGGAGGCAACATCTACTGTAACAAATCTGTATGATGATTTCCACTTTATAGTCTGTAATGCACATAGTACTTGAGTGGAGTTCCTAATATAGCTAGTAAGCTGTCCCACTAGGGGTTGTAAAAAGGCATCAATCAATTCTGAAGTGGGCTCCAGGAGAGAGCTCACTCCAGAAATGATCGGCCTACCTGGGGGATGGGTCTCATTTTTGTGTAACTTAGGGAGAAAATAAAAAAATGGCACTTAAGAATGTTCTATTAGATAATGCTCCATTTTATGTTCCTTTACAATTCCCATCTGTTGACCCTGATGTAAAATTTTCTCTAACTTTAATCTAAAATTAGCTGTAGGATTAAAGTCTAATTTAGAATATACTTCACAATGCCTTAGTTGTTGTTTGGCCTCAGATAGATAATATTCTCTATCCATGACGACAACATTGCCGCCTTTATCTGACACTTTTATGACTATGTTAACATTGTCTTGAAGGGATTTCAATGCTTTAAAATGATTGCCACTGAGGTTGTTCTTATATTTAGATGATGGATTTTCTATGAGTTTACTTTCTACCCTGTGTGCCAGAGATTTGAGTTTATTCTCAATACTTATTTGAAACACATCAATATTTTTACCTCTGGCATACACAGGATAGAAAGAACTCCTAACCTTAGTCTTAACAAGAAGACAATTAATGCTCTGTGAAGGACAATCGTTAACCCTATTTTCCATAAGACTGACTAACTCATTAATCGCACAATGATCTACAAAATCTAAATTATCCTTGTGGATATCTTGATCAGTAGCTACTCCATCATTACCAATCTCAGGTACTTCCATACCTGGTTCTATAAAGAAATGTTTTTTAAGAGCCAGTTTCCTGACAATTTGTTGATATCCAGGATGGTGTCAAATAGATTGAAATGAGTGGTAGGTGAAAAATTGAGACCCATACCTAGTACTTCTTTTTCAAATTTATTCAATTCATATTGTGATAGATTCACCACATTTCTTACACATATTTGCGGACCTGTGTCCGATTGGCCCTCATTTGGTACCTTTTGGGTTCCTTTACTCTTTCTACCGCTACTGCCTCTCCTTGTTTTTTTCTTTTTGGCTTCGGTCCCAAAGCCAACTCGTTTTTTGAAGCCCCTAATATATCAGCTATGGATATATCAAGAACTGAGACCCCTCCTAACTGTTGTGACCCCTCTCCATTTGAATCATTATCAGTGGTTTCTTGATCATATTCTGTTTCTACAAATCTAACATGTCTAGCTGATTTGCTATCACTATTTTATTTAAAGAAAGGTGTTTTCCTATCACTAAAATTTCTTTGTGACGATTGGGCCCATCTATAAACTCTATTAGCCTCATAATCCCTTTTATCCCGAGATAATTTGGTCTTTTTAAAGTCCCAAAGTTCTTTTGAGAATTTAAGCATATTTTCTTCAAACTTTGTGTCATATTCTTTGAACACTGGATCTGCTTGGAGAGTTTGTAGATCAATTTGTCTGGCTTTAATGAGGTTAATTAATTCCAACCTTTGCTGTTTTTTAAATTCGATCAGTAAATCCATTAAAGCATAGGAGCACTCATTTAGGATTTTGTTCCACTTAGAAACAAATTCCGGATCATTTACAAAAAAGGATGGAAATGTTTTAATCCTAAAGCACCTCGGGATCCGTTGGTATTTTTTGTATACTAGGAAAGTTTTTATATACAAGTCTAACTTAAAGTCCTTTCTGCGCAATTCATCTATATGAAAGAAAAGACTGTTGATGGTGTTTTCATTGTCATTAGTAATAATATCAACATCCTGGTCATACTGATAGAGAGAAGCTTCCAAGTCGCGTAATACAAAACTTTCTTGTGTCTCTGTCATTTCTGTAGCCTATATTATGTGTTAGTGCACTGCAAACTTTAAACTGTGTAATAGACAAGTCAATACTCAAAGTTCCAGAGCCCACAATAACTGCAAACGAAACGGAATGTGTCTTCTTCAGCACTGCACAATATAAACGTTGGCTAGAAAAATCTAATGTTTCCGGCCCTGGCCTATAACACGGCTCAGAATGTCCCGGTGAGCAACCGCTGATAAAGACAGAATAAACTGTTATCAAAAAAGGAAAGAAAAGCGATGCTTACCCCCTGGGTGTGATGATGGGCCTCTTCTGCGTAAGTCCAGTGTGTCTTCGGCGCGTGCACTATGCAAACATTCCTACAAGTGCTTGCAGGAGCCAGGAAGGACGTCTCTATGCACAAACGTCAGAAGCTGCAGGGAAACTCTGTGTGTAATTCGGCTAACTGCCCAGGAATAGATACCACAATTCGGAGGTGAGTGGATCTCAAGTTTAATTCAATAAAAAGTAACAATACAGTGCACTAAAAACACATTAAGGCAAACAGAAAAGAGACCATTCAGTTAATACAAAAAGGCAGGAAAAGGCATACGCGTTTCATGCGGGTCTACCGAACTTGTTCACTGCATAAAATACACTCCCGCCTGTCAGCCTATTTAAGGGTAAATCCTAGAGGAAAAACATCTGTTTGAAATATCTAATAACAAAATTAACCCTAAAAGAGGCTGCTGAGACAGAGACACATTACCCAAAATACAATTCAGCAATTAACAGCAGCATCAATAATACTGAAAAATCTTTTTATAGGATAGGGTTATTTTTTAGTTTAGGGTTTATTTTAGATTAAGCTTTTCTTTTTTTGCGGGGGGTTACTTTTTGTGTAGAAAAATAACTCAATTGCCCTACAAAACGGGCTATTGTTATAGTAACTTTTAGTGTTAGTATAGGGTTTTTTATTTTTGTAAGAAATGGTAGCGTGAGATCACAAATACTATAATTGTATAGGTATGCCCAAAATATTCTATTAGTCAGGTAACTAGATCCTTAATATACCAGACGCAGATCCTTAAAAATACTGTATATAACAAATATTTAAGAAAGTATAAGTAAGCACCAAAATATGTTCCTACAAAAAAGACAGGGATTTCAGCATCTAGTGCATAAATAATTTATTAGTATCAAAAAATGAAATACGTCTAGTGCACGCCTTCCTGCTCAAATCCAAGAGAAATGAACTCAGTAAAAACTGTCTCACAGAAACCAGAGTAAGGCAGCTCAACATGAATAAATAAGATCTACATAAACATCAGCAAACAGGCAAATCCCAGAAACACCTCCACTAGAGGGTAGTTTCGCCATTAGTGCGAAAAAACTGCCACCATAGTGATCCTTGAGGATCTATTCTGGGATATATAAAGTCAGCAAAGATGTATGCTTCAATCAATTATAGTTGCAGTCAATATACATGCAAAAAATAGGTGGTAAGTGAAGTGATATGGAGTGTGCGCAACACCTGTTCCAGAGGTCACCGCTACATATCACGGTAGTTTATAGGGACACTGAGCCCAAATTTTTTCTTACGTGATTCAGATAGAGCATGAAATTTTAAGCAGCTTTCTAATTTACTCCTAGGGGCCTTGGAGCTTGAAGGCCCGTGTTTCTGGCGAGTCTTTAGAGTCTTCTGCTCTGATGAGGCGGACAGGAATCGGCGGAAATCAACCCGATTGAGTACGATCGGGTTGATTGACACCCCCCCTGCTGGTGGCCGATTGGCTGCGAGTCTGCAGGGGGCGGCGTTACACCAGCAGTTCTTGTGTGCTGGTGCAATGCTGAATATGGAGAGCGTATTGCAAGATTGGGTCAGAGCTATTTTTTGGATCAATATGTGAAATGAGATCTATTATTAAGGGACTATTTCAGTAAAAAATAATTTAAAAAAGAGAATAAAAAGTAAACAATTTTTAGCATTAACTGGCTGATATTCTCCATGCTGTCTAACAGGAAGTGTATAGTAGTCTGACCCAACATATGAGCACAGTAATATGAGTAGTTCAGCTAAGCCCTTTGAACCTATGGGGTATTGTTTTCTCTTGTTAAATGAATCAAGAAATAAAAAGACAAACAAAAAAACAAACAAAAAAAAAAACAATGAAAACCAAAAAGGGCCTTTACTAATCTACATATGATGACTGATTTTTATGACTTGTCAAACACTTGACTTAATCTACGACTCCCACCTCGAGCAGTGCATAAAAGAGCAGATGCACAAAGCATCAAAGTCAGGGGAGGGACCTGATTGGTTGCAAAACCTAAAAGACAAAAGGGAGGTAAATAATTATGGGCTAGGATAGCATTGAGTAATGAAATGATACAGAGAGTGCATCATATATACATGTATAGTGCTCTTCCTTCTTCTACATGCTCCTAACAATATTTATAGTATGAACAGCAGAAAAACAGACAGTTAATCCCAAATAAACATAATAATAAGTCTTGCAGCACTTCTTGATTGCCATGAGTAAAGTAACAGAATAATAACTTATATTATAGACCAACACATAAATCCTGGCCTCGCTGGTCCATATCTGGCATAATGATGGGCAGATGGGAGGAGACAAAAAATACAAATCACTTTGCCTTCTCGCTATTTAGCACTTGATAGCTTAGCTGCTGCAAAGGCAGCCAACCCCCAAAAATGTAAGCTATATTATGTGAAACATATTTTGGGATTTACAGTATGTTCTTTAGGGCTACAGCCCCCAAGCACTCTCAAAGATATCCAATTAAAAAATAGTAACAAAGGGGGGGCGGAGCCAGCGCTTAGGAGAGATGGCTGCACGTTAGTGAGCTCCGATCTTCCTAAAGGGCTAAAGCCAGTTGAATGCTAGGGTACACAAGCTAATTTGTTCTGAAATGTAGCTCTATAACCTCAAGATCACCACCTCTCACCGGGACTTACTTAAGATGGATATCGGGACAGCGGAGTGTCCCGTTACGCGGTGAGGCCTGCATAATGCCTAAGCGCCATATGAGTAAAGCGCTTCTAGTTGCCGGAGAAGAGTGAGACCGGGGGGAACTCTTGTGGAGCCCCAAGGGGAGCTGTTAAAGCAATATTTAAGCAGCTGAAAGTTGAGGAGAGCGCACTATGGAGATACTCAGCGTGTGAGAGGGCCCGGTGCAAAAAATCAGCATAATTGAAACCAGTCGCCATTACACACAGCGTGCATGAGATCACAACTCCACAGTCCTTTGAATTCGCAGTGAACTTTATAACGGAGGTAAGCAGGGGGAACCTCTGGCTAATAGCAAGGGTATAAAGTATCACACATTCCATGGACACTAATTTTGATATCGCATATCACCCAGTACAGGGTAAATAGCACCAGACCTATAGAGAAAGATAATTGTACTGCTTAAGGTTGAAGGGACTACCTAGGAATACAGCGCCAAAATTCACATAACTCTGGATCCCTGCAGCTATTTGCTGGTGAAGCTGGACACTACATAATAAGGAATCATTGCAGGAAAAATCATTTCCCATTTTAGGAGCCAAAATGTCACCTAAAAAAGGCGGCAAGCCAGACAAAAGCAATAAGAAGCAAACAATGGCACCCCCCTCTGTCAATAATTTCTTTAAGCATGTGAACACACCTAGTAAGGTGCTGACAACCACAAGTGAGGTTAGAGCAGAAGCTTCCTCCTCTTCGTCAGAGTCAGAGGGAGAGAGCCTAGCACCTGCCATCTCAGTCCCTAAGGCCCTGTTGGACTCCTTGCCTTCTAAGAAAGACTTTTCAAAACTAATAGGCCAAGTCAAACAATGCATCAGGGAAGAAATCTCCGAGATTAAAAAAGACCTCTCAGAAATAGGCCAGAGAGTAGAAAAGCTGGAGGACAGCAATGACCTTATTGACTCAAACATAGATTTTCTCAGATCTAAAGTTGCCTCTCAAGACGATCTACTTCTTCAGATGGAGAATAAACTGGACGACTTGGAGAACCGTAGTCGCCGCAGTAATATTAGAGTCAGAGGAATCCCGGAAACCGTCTCACCATCTGAGCTGGAAGATTACTTGCAGGGCCTGTTTACACTTATTCTGGGAGTTGACCCTGAAGCCACTATTGCCATGGACAGATCTCACAGGGCATTGAGGGCAAAACCTCTAGGTGATCAACCCCCAAGGGACGTGATCGTTAAGGTCACAAGGTACCAAATTAAAGAAGAAATAATGAAAAAAGCGAGACAGAAATTCCCTCTCAAATTTAGGGCTGACCCCATCCAATTATATGAAGATTTGACCCCAAGAACACTGCAGAAGAGGCGAGAATTTAGATTCTTTACCACCACATTATGGCAGCGCAACATCCCCTACAGATGGGGACACCCCTTCAACCTGCAAATCCCATGGAAAGGAAAGAGACTCATATGACACAGAAGACATCAAACAGATCTGTAAAGACCTAGACATTGTTACCCCAACGCAACAAGAAGAGGTGCATTGTGACAGTCTGGAAACGACGGGCCAAGCCCCACCACTTCCCAGGAGAACGGAATGGAGAAAGATACCAGCAAAATCAGTAAATAAAGACAGCCAAAGACCTGATATTGCTGAAGCCTCAGGAAGGTGAACTTTCTTGATAGGATAAAACCCGAACTTAGGTTTCATTGTGAGATTTAGGCTGCTATTGAAGCAGCGACAGATATGCCTTGTAGAGGCCATCTGCCTTGGTGGACCCTGTGAATTCTTGAGGGGGTGCGCCACGGTGCGATGAGCCCAGAGAAAATTTCTGAAAGGGGAAGCCCCCATTAAGTGACTGCTCAGGGGTATCTGTGGAAGAAATGGGGCGAGGTAAGACATGTAACCAATATCTGTTTGCTATGTGTTAATTGTGTGAATTTAGTTCCGTACAGTTTCTTAAAATGTAAAGAACAGACAATAGAATAGACCACATACTTTTTCTGTATATAATACACGGCTGGTCGAATTGTTTAATCTACACAATTGGATATTAGGCGTTATGTACTCACACTGTTTCAGATAAGCAATTTGCAACAGATAACCTATGCATTATACACACATTTGCTATTTATAATTAAAAGCCCAATAGGGGGGGGGCGGAGCCTGCAACCAAGGAGAGCAGACGTGTATGTCTGGAGCTCCTTCCCTATATTTGACTAAACATGGGCAAATGCTCATATTATTAACCATTTTAACCCTCAAAGAGTACAGAATTAAAAGGGAGCTACTACTATCACTTTTTTAGGACGCAGAATTCAGATTTATGAGATCTGTCACTTGGGGCCTATTGCGATTAACGATCTACAACCCTAAGCGCAGACCACGCGGTCTACACCATCTTCTTATATACCGCACTCCTACCGCTGCTGTGGAGCTTCCTAGACTGCTAGGCTTGAGCAGCTTTGTTCCAACATAATGGAGGATTATGGAGAAATTAGAGCCCTCCTGATGGAATTAGACCGACGCATGACGAGCCAGTTTGAATCCATAAGTAGCGCCATCCGTTGCGGCTCTGAATATAGAGAAGCACCTACAGTGGCTGAGGTGGGGACAGAGCGAGCAGACCTCCGGCCACAGGCTCTGACTACTAGAAAGAAGTTTGCAGAGCCGCCATCTATACACCGGATTGTTATATCCTCCCTTACCTGGCCCCAACATACACAATGTATTGCCGCTAGTTTGCGGGGAGGAGTGAGTTGTCAGATGTCTGATGCGGCGATCACTAAGAAAATTGCTGTCCTCCCTGCTATAACCCCAGATGGGATGAGACCTGAGATGACCACAGAGCGCTATGAGGTACTTCGCAACTTCGGCTCTAGTACCGGCTCTTCCCGGTCTAATAAGTACCTGATGATAGCTGCGTTGATACGGATGGAGCCTAGAATCTGGCAGACCCTGGAGGTCACTCACACAGATGGCAACTTCAGGCGACATGTGAGATTGCATCTGATGGTCTGGCATGGTGATCTATATCCTAGAAGGGGAATTGGCTGAATCACCCTTTGCTTTATGTGATACCCGCTGTGTATGAGGGGCTATTCTGTGATTCCTGGCCGGGCCTACAGGGGTTTGATTTATGAGATACTATGCCACTACATAACGCTCTATATTAAGCTTTCTACCTTTTTACACATCACTTTGATGATGACAGTACTGTCGGATGGGATATTTTCCTACATGTTTGATCTTCCCTGAGCTAATAAACAGCCATCTATACTCAGATTTCTACAACTACATAGGAGAGGCATCGGTTAATTCAAGAGACATTGTTAGCGACAAAACAGGCTGTATTACTATCTACTTGCAGCCAACTTCACCCTGACCTGTTTGACAATGGACACGAGACTTTGATCCCAGAATATACTACCAAGTCTTACAGCTCCCTAGGTAAAATTGTCTTTTCTTTCCTCTGCGGGAATGCCACGTTGGTCTTTAATGACCCCTCTTACTTTATCATCAACAGTTTGCCTTGAGTAATGGCGGGGAGACAGACCCGCTTTGATGTTAGATAACTTTAATATGGAAGCCTTGATACTACCGCAAATATTTGAAGGTCTCCTTAAGTTTATATATCTCTACATATTGTTTTGTTTTTTTTCTATGCTTCAGTGCAAGTTGTTTCTCTATAAAACACACTTTTGAACTTTTGTCAGGTTTCTGGAAATACCATCAGCAGCTACCTATTGATGATTGTATAAACTATGCTATGCAAGTAAGGCAACTTTTATTAATAAATGTATAATGATGTAAATATCTAGCTCTCATTAGACTACTATTGTATGAATAATTAATGATAGGTTGACTATTACTAGTAGTTCCTGGATTGCCCTGATATTGTAATAATCTCTAGTTCCTAGTATTAGCTATGCTTCACATATATCTATATCTTTGATTAGCTCTCTATTTTGCATATATTAAGTACCCAGCTGTTACTGTTTGCAGTGTGTAGAAATATTAGCTCATTTGCACATGCTTATATAATACTGCAACTACTTTTATCACTGTTTATGCTTGCGCACAGTTTATCCCTTACTAGGTTATATATATACTTCTAGAAATAGTGCTGCTTAATGTCTAATGTCTGTTGAACTCCTTATCTATAGTATGCTTCTATATAAATGGTAACTCTGAGGAGAATTCATAGGATTATTCTAGGAGATATAATAGCCAGCTTAGTTCCTTTCATAATAAGCTTTACAGTAGATTATTGCACATGCAAGTAGTAACCCTTTAAGTAAGCTTGCCTACTTATTTCAGTCTTTTCCCCACCCAGCTTCATTAAGATCTCCTCTCCCATCCCAAGTAAACTCTATTACATTAGCAGATGACTCCCCCATCCCACATCTCATCTAAGAATATATAATCTCTCCTTTAGCTATTGTAGACGTTGCTGGGCCGTGTTCACTGGGAAGACACGGCTCAGCATAATAGTTTATTTAGTGAACTTGGTCTGAGATATGTATACAATACCTAACAGCATACATGGTGATAGAAATACCTGCCTAAGTGGGTGCCTTGTTTTTATTCTACCCCTTAATTGGTGCATGCTCAGTCATCTTACTACTTCTCCTACTGTACACTTGATTTGAGTTTCTATATTGTTTCTCCTGCTGTAACCCCTCTACCAGTTATTTCAACCCTAAGCATCCCCTGACAGAGTGATATAATACCAAGTGGCATGCTTAACAACGCTATTTCTGAGTCTCAGGTCTCAAATGTTAATGATGAAGCTTGATTTAAAAGTACATGGTTGAGTTGTGGTTCACTAAAATTGTTGTCTATATGAAGAGTTCTAACTGCTTTCCCCTACGCTTAGCCTCTATTGCTAATGGCTATGACTATATTGAATAGCGTTTTAAGTCAAGATAATAATAAAGGCCTTGTGATATTATTAAATATAGCAGTTACTTGACCTGGTTAGGTCTATCTGACCCTTAGATACTATGTGCCTATAAATATGTATTTAGGTGTTCCTTAGCATCCTGGTCCATATTCAACCTAGTACTATGCGTTGCTGGGTCACTTCTTATTCTAATATTAACTCCTATCAGGAATGGTATATGTTATATCTACACGTAGTATAGGTCCGCAGCTCCTTACTGTTTTAGAGGTAACTTTCTTATGTCTAAGCATGCTCTATTCTTTGTATGGTATTATTTAGACTCAATTCTATTTTTAGACCTACAGGTATCTATTTTTATTGGCTAATTGATATACAATTTTTATGCTATATGATGTCTGTTTTGTCATAGTTTCCTCATGTTTTCTATGTCTTAGATATGCTTAAAATATTTCTCTAATGTACTAAGATAGATGGAGTGTCTGCTACACGACACCACATAAGTCTTGACATATGCCAATAACAGGATATTTATTCCTAAGACAATAGCTACTAGCCCAGACAAGAAAGCATCTGCTTTATCTTATACAGACACATAAATTTCGCAACCTAAAACAACCCTTCTGCAACCCATCTACTCTTTAGCCTAAATGTAACTACAGAAGACATTAGTAACTTCCCCACTTCGTCCCATATATAGTGTAAAGTAGGTTGACAACACTTAGACTCCAATAACATAAGATCTCTACGATCGGACACCTCTATGCCCATACCAGGCACCCTCTGTTACTTACATTTAAACATGGCTCCGCCCCCCCCACCTCCTTCCCCTATGCGCATAGCGGTGCTTACCCGCTGAATATCCCCCTCCCCCCTATATAGCTCGGCCCAAGAGTGGCTGATACTCATGTTAAATCTCCACAGACTAATATTTTGATCTTAGGTAAAATACTATTGGAATGTGGAGCTCATACGCTGATAAAATAAAATGAAGTTCTATTTCATCTCGCCTAAGATACTGTCTATCTTCATATCCAGATTTGAAATGTACATGCATATTGCTTACTTAATAATACCTCTGTATAGACAATGTTCTATTTTCTTTGTTGTAACTTTGGCCTCAGGGCGAGTCCTTGTTGTGATGATATATGCTTTAACTTCAATAAAAAAATTATTTAAAAAAAAAAAGCCCAATAGGGGTTTATGTGTTTCCCCTTTTTTTTTTCTGTTTAAAGGGACAGAGAAAGAGAGAAAAATGCTAGTTAATGTTTTTGTTATTTGCACCAGTTGTGCACTGTTTACATTGTTCAAGTTATGTTATGTTCATTATGCTATGGGCTGCCACTGGGTCTACACTAGTCCGAGGAATATGAACTGGATTGGGAATTATGATGCCATACTGATAGTCTGGGTGAGCAGGCTTAGTTATCTAGAAAGGAGACACGAAATATAGGATGACAAAAGTTAACATACCTACCATACGTATTATCACTCAAAATGTGAAAGGCTTTAACTGCCCCAATAAAAGGGCTATGGCTGTGAGGGACCTAAGTAAGAGAGGAGGGAAGGTCCTTCTACTACAGGAAACACATTTTAAAACGGGAGGAGTACCTAAGTATATTTCCTCCCAATTCCCACAACACTTTCATTGCACGAACGCTAAAAAAAAAATTAACGGGGTCAGTATCCTGAAACATAAATCAATCCCATTTAAACTCCAAAAAATAGACAAAGACAAAGAGGGAAGGTACTTGGGAATCATGGGTTTGATGTTTGGTAGACCCGTGACTATCGTAAATTTATATGCTCCCAATATGGGACAGGGCCGTTTTGTTTCCTATGCCTCAGAGAGAATCTCGGATCTAGTTAAAGGCCCGCTAATAGTTGCTGGCGACCTTAATGTCCCTTTGGAACCTGAATTAGATAGCTCCAACCCCAACGTTAGGCAACATCAAAAAATGCTTCACTCCATATGGAGAGATATCAAAGTCTTGACACTTCACGATGCGTGGCGTTATGCCCACCCACAAACTCGTGACTATACTTTTTTCTCAAACCCTCAAAAAAGCTACTCAAGATTAGATTACATATTAGTGGACCATGTAGCGTTAGCATTAGTTAAATATGTAAATATTAAACACACTGTATGGTCAGATCATTCTTTAGTGGAATGCGAGATGACATGGCCCTCGGCTCCCACCAAACCTTTTTATTGGTGCCTAGACAATCAGTTGTTAGCAGATTCAAAAGTGGTCGACACATTTGCGGAACACTTAGATACCTATTTTACTATTAATAATACACCAGACATTAGCCCCGCAATACTATGGGAGGCACATAAAGCCTATATTAGAGGCGAGTTTATTAAACTACAAGCTTCTAAACGCAAACAATCCCTTAGCGAATATGTTAAATTAGCACAAGAGGTGTCTGAGGCTGACATGGCGCTGAAACTCAACCCCAGAGATCAGGAATTAGCTAAGGACTTACGGGAAAAGAGGGAAAATTTAAATAAATATTTGCAACTTGAATCTCAAAGAATTCAATTGTTTGTACGACAGAAATATTATGGAGAGGGAAATAGATCTGGGAAACTGTTGGCGAGAGCACTAAAGAAACAAAATGCCAACTCATATGTTCACTCTCTCAAGTCACCTCCCAACACTATTATCGAGGATACAAAATCCATTGGGGAAACCTTTAGAAAATTCTATCACAGATTATATAACTTGTTCCCTAATAGATCGCCAACCCTACATCAAGCAGAATGCGAAAAATATTTAGAGGGCATAAATCTTCCCAAATTAACGGACGAGGACGTGTCTTTACTAGAAGCCCAAATCTCCAGTAGGGAGATTCTAGAGGCCATTGGGGATCTAAAGCCGGAAAAGGCCCCGGGCCCGGATGGCTTCAGCAATAGATACTATAACATTTTTAAAAAACAACTCACCCCATACTTACTCAATTTGTTCAATCAGATTTCGGATTCGGTAGTTTTCCCCGAGACAATGCTTCAAGCCCATATATCTGTTTTGCCCAAGCCTGGCAAAAAACCAGACACCCCAGCTAACTTTAGGCCAATATCTTTACTGAACGTGGATCTTAAACTATACTCTAAAATCCTAGCTAATAGAATAAATAGAGTCCTCCCAAGGTTAATACACCAAGATCAGGTTGGGTTTGTCCCGCAGAGGGAAGCCAAAGACAATGTATGAAGAGTATTAAATTTGATGGAGTATATTAAAAAACATAAAATACCCACAATATATCTTTCAACTGACGCTGAAAAAGCATTTGATAGATTAGACTGGACCTTTCTATCATCCACCCTAAAAGAATTTGGCTTCCCCACGAAAATTATTGAGAAAGTTTTTGCCCTATACTCCACCCCATCGGCCCAAATACGGGTAAATGGGGTTTTAACTGATCACCTAGAAATTCGGAACGGAACGAGACAAGGCTGCCCACTATCCCCCATTCTCTTTATATTGTCTTTGGAACCTCTAGCCATAAAATTACGTGACCATCCTAGAATCAAAGGTATCACTATCCAGGAACAGACATACAAGTTGGCAATGTTTGCCGATGATATACTTATGACTTTAACAGACCCACTACAGTCCCTCCCCAGTGTACAAGTAGAGTTGGAGAAATACGGGGCTGTTGCAAATTTTCTGATAAATGCAAACAAATCGGAATTATACCCGATAAATCTTTCAGATGCGGAACTATCGGCAATAAAAAATGGGTTCCCCTACAGAATACAGAATCAGGCGTTGAAATACCTGGGGATTTTTCTGACTCAGGATCCTTTAACCTTGCGAAAATTAAATTATGGTCGCTTGGTGGGGGAATTTGAGCATTTGGCCTCCTCCTGGATGCCGAAAACACATATATCTTGGCTTGGAAGAATTGCTGCGGCGAAAATGACACTGTTGCCGAAAGCTTTATATGTCATGCAGACATTGCCTATATCAGGAGTTGCAGTAGATATCAGTAAAATGCAAGCGATCATAGATACATATATATGGCATAGAAGGCCACCAAGGTTGGCTAAAAATACACTTTATAGGCATAGAGAAGACGGTGGGTTGGGGGTACCAAACCTACACTTTTATAAATTGGCGATAGCTGCGAACAGGGTAGTTGAATGGTGCAGACAGGGGGGGGGGGGGCTCCTGCAAGAGAGGAGTCTATCTAGAATCCCAATTGCTGGGAGTTCCACAGCTAGGAGCAATGTGTTGGGCACCCCAAAAACCTCCCATTGACAAAATAGAAGACTTCCCTATCATCAAAGAAACATGGTCCGATTGGCTTAAAATACGCAGTAAATGTAAATATATATCTTCAAATTACTCTCCCCTAACTACACTATATCCAAACAAGGAACTCTTGTTACATCGGCTAGAGGAAAAACTAGACACAGTCCCAACACCTAGATTACTGGATCATATTCCAATATACCTACTAATGGAGGGTGGCGGTTTAGCAAAAAAAGATACTCTACTGGCACAAGGTCACAACCTCTTTCAATCCTGGTTCATCTACCACCAAGTAAGACATTTTATAGCCACACATAAAAGTAAGCAGGACATGACTAGACCACTTACAACATTTGAAAAAATATGCATACAACCCCACCACCCTAAAAAAGTAATCTCTGCTATGTATAGAGACATACTTAAGTCATATCTCCCGGCTAAGCCAAACTATACATATAGATGGGAAACTGAGATGGGTAGGAAATACCCCAGTAAACAGTGGGCCACATGGTTTCAGGCAACAGCTAAGTCAGCACATTCAGCAACAGCACTTGAAACGAATATCAAAATCCTTACCCGATGGTATCTCACCCCCTGTAAATTAAAACACATGTTCAGGAGCGCCAGCAAAAAATGCTGGAGGGGATGCAACCGAGAAGGCACAATGTTCCACATATGGTGGGAATGCGGGATAATACACACTTTCTGGGTACAGATATACCAACAAATCAGTAAAATTATTGGGGCTGACCTACCACCCTCTCCAGAGGGAATTTTGTTTAATGCTGCTCCAGGAATCTCTTGCGGGATTAGGAAGGGTCTTTACCACATATTAATAAATGCAGCAAAAAGACTTATAGCAAGATTTTGGAAGAAAGTACACGCGCCAACACTTAGCAATTGGATTGAGCTAGTCAAGAACACTTTAATCTTGGAGAGGCTACATTATCTTAGAATGGGCAATCTGAATGTTTATCATGATATGATATTTCTCTGGGAGCAGTATATATATGCACAGGAGGTGACTAACAGATAACAGATAAAGTTAAAATTTAAGGTGCAAATGGTTTCCCTCTATAGGCTGTGCCCATGAGGAGTGAAACTCTAACACAGTTTATTAGAGAATCTGTCGGTAGACCCTTGGCAAATTACTTGATATTATTTGCTGAAATTCGCAACCTGTGGCTTTTCCTTTTTCCTTGTTTGTTTTCCCTTTCTTTTTGGTTTTTTTTGTTGTTGTTTTTTGTTGTTGTTTCCTTTCTCTCTTTTCTATTATTCTTTACATGAATATGTTTTTCTGCAAAGTGTTTCAAGGTACAAAGCTATTGACATATAAGTCTACTGGACTCTTGGAGTGGATAGACATTTACCAGACTTATAGACCATGCCACGTGCACGAGTCATAACATGTATAACTCTGTTTGGTTTGCAGTGATAACAATTGTGGCACTCACCTGACAGTACCACCAAAGGTCTTATATGATCACTAATAATTATAATTACCATGTATGCAATATCCTGTTTTTGAATTGACGTAATCACACTCTGCTGTTCAGTGAATTGTACTGTTTTTATTTGTGCATGTGAAGTTTAATAAGCAGCATAATTGTTTGTACTCTGTATGTTTATCAAAACTTCAATAAAGCTTTTTGAAAAAAAAAAAAAAAATAGTAACAAAGTAGAACGTCAGTACTTTTTTTTTTTTTTTAAACTAGACACCTTTATTAAGAGGTAGTTTTATTTTCGGTTGGGTAATATGATGTTGATGTATTAAACTGTTGGACCAAAACTGCCGGGGTTCTGTTCCTGAAAGAATAGTTGTAAAAAATCGGTGTAAATTAAACCCAATTATATAATGTAAGTCAGTGGGAAGTAAATGAGTGAGATTTCAGGCCCCTCTTAAAATTGACATTAGTAATGTAATATTATATTGTAACTTAATTTATATTATACTGTATGTGTTATTATATAATATTACATTATATTTAAAGCCCTGAAGTTAATGTTGTAAATGTAAAAACAGCAATATAAAAACTGTTTTTATGCTTGCGAGGTATGTCACTATCCACAAAGGCAGTGGTGGTGGGGTTTATCAGCCATATGATCGTGCATACAATATTCAAACTTGGACTTTTTGCAATTTTCAGGTTAGCGCAAACGAAAACAGTTGACTTTCAACTCATGGGGGCCGATTTATCATGTGTCTGGCGGACATACGCTGTCAGCATTTATCATTGCACAAGCAGTTCTGGTGAACTGCTTATGCAATGCTGCCCCCTGCAGATTCGCGGCATGGGATGTCAATCAACCCAATCGTATGTGATCGGGCGTACTGATGTCCGCCGCCTCAGAGGAGGCATACAAGTTCAGTAGCAGCAGTCTTAAGGCTTTTGTTTCTGGCGAAGGGTAATCGGCCCCATAATACGAGCACAACCCGACGTGCGCAAAAAGCTTACTTCTAGCGCAATCAACGCTCAAGCTTGTAATCTGGCCCATAGAAGGCAACAGGGAATTGTAAAATGGTGTGGTTGAGCCCTTTTTGGAAACTGAGTGTTGGTTATTTTTGGCTGGACAATACAGGGAGTGCAGAATTATTAGGCAAGTTGTATTTTTGAGGATTAATTTTATTATTGAACAACAACCATGTTCTCAATGAATCCAAAAAACTCATTAATATCAAAGCTGAATAGTTTTGGAAGTAGTTTTTAGTTTGTTTTTAGTTATAGCTATTTTAGGGGGATATCTGTGTGTGCAGGTGACTATTACTGTGCATAATTATTAGGCAACTTAACAAAAAACAAATATATACCCATTTCAATTATTTATTTTTACCAGTGAAGCCAATATAACATCTCAACATTCACAAATATACATTTCTGACATTCAAAAACAAAACAAAAACAAATCAGTGACCAATATAGCCACCTTTCTTTGCAAGGACACTCAAAAGCTTGCCATCCATGGATTCTGTCAGTGTTTTGATCTGTTCACCATCAACATTGCGTGCAGCAGCAACTACAGCCTCCCAGACACTGTTCAGAGAGGTGTACTGTTTTCCCTCCTTGTAAATCTCACATTTGATGATGGACCACAGGTTCTCAATGGGGTTCAGATCAGGTGAACAAGGAGGCCATGTCATTAGATTTTCTTCTTTTATACCCTTTCTTGCCAGCCACGCTGTGGAGTACTTGGACGCGTGTGATGGAGCATTGTCCTGCATGAAAATCATGTTTTTCTTGAAGGATGCAGACTTCTTCCTGTACCACTGCTTGAAGAAGGTGTCTTCCAGAAACTGGCAGTAGGACTGGGAGTTGAGCTTGACTCCATCCTCAACCCGAAAAGGCCCCACAAGCTCATCTTTGATGATACCAGCCCAAACCAGTACTCCACCTCCACCTTGCTGGCGTCTGAGTCGGACTGGAGCTCTCTGCCCTTTACCAATCCAGCCACGGGCCCATCCATCTGGCCCATCAAGACTCACTCTCATTTCATCAGTCCATAAAACCTTAGAAAAATCAGTCTTGAGATATTTCTTGGCACAGTCTTGACGTTTCAGCTTGTGTGTCTTGTTCAGTGGTGGTCGTCTTTCAGCCTTTCTTACCTTGGCCATGTCTCTGAGTATTGCACACCTTGTGCTTTTGGGCACTCCAGTGATGTTGCAGCTCTGAAATATGGCCAAACTGGTGGCAAGTGGCATCTTGGCAGCTGCATGCTTGACTTTTCTCAGTTCATGGGCAGTTATTTTGCGCCTTGGTTTTTCCACACGCTTCTTGCGACCCTGTTGACTATTTTGAATGAAACGCTTGATTGTTCGATGATCACGCTTCAGAAGCTTTGCAATTTTAAGAGTGCTGCATCCCTCTGCAAGATATCTCACTATTTTTGACTTTTCTGAGCCTGTCAAGTCCTTCTTTTGACCCATTTTGCCAAAGGAAAGGAAGTTGCCTAATAATTATGCACACCTGATATAGGGTGTTGATGTCATTAGACCACACCCCTTCTCATTACAGAGATGCACATCACCTAATATGCTTAATTGGTAGTAGGCTTTCGAGCCTATACAGCTTGGAGTAAGACAACATGCATAAAGAGGATGATGTGGTCAAAATACTCATTTGCCTAATAATTCTGCACTCCCTGTAACCATTGAAATGGTTGCCAAAAAAACCCCATCATCTGACTGTTTACTAAGCTATCAGATTTTCATGGAATGTTGTTTTTGATTGCCATGACTTTACGGGAAGCTGAAAAAAGTAATTCTTTGCATTGAGCCCATTAATGACTTTCAGCTTGTTGTATGCTATTGTTAAAGGACTTGTGTTCTCGGCTACCTTTAGAACTATTAGTATTGCAACATTTGATACATTTTTAAAACTTTTGAAAGCATATATATGGGATATATGTAAATGAATTAGATTAATAAATATTTAAAAAATATTTGTGTGTCTATTGCAGTCGGGTTGATCCCATGTGAGTACTGCAAATACAAGACATGTCTTTTATGCCATTAGGCAAGAGTTGCTAAGCAACATACTATGACACTTTTTTCCTTCTTAAAACTAGTAGGTTGGTAAACATTAAATGATAGGGTTATGCTTAACAACAGACTAAATTTTAATGCACCTGTAAAAATTAAGGAAAGCACGAAAACCTAGAGAGGGAAACTGAAAACACTTTACATCAACTGAATTGCTTAAGGCTCTGAGGCTGAGTTTTCGCACCAGCAATGTAAACTCAGCCTAAGTGGTTAATAAATGTTTAAAACATTCTCAGTGATAGACTAGCAGGCCCTTACTCAGAACTATATTACAATTGTTGATATAGAAAACAGCTTATGCAATACTTATACCAATAACAAAACAGGGTCTTCTCTAATTAGGCTGACCATATTGCCACTTTAAAAAGGGACACATATGAAAAATACATATGTCAGGGCTGTTTTCAGGGCTATTTAAAGAAATGGTTTTGTATAAGAACCCTCACATATGTATTTTTCATATGTGTTCCTTATTAAAGCGGCAATATGGTCAGCCTATCTCTAATGCATTAGAAATGCTTAGCAAATTGATTTGTACAGTTTTCAATTGATTTCAAATTCATGGCATAGTGATCTATTTGAAACAACCTAGATACTGTAAATAACACTATAAATGTGTCAATAAAATCATATGAACCTTGCAATCGCTCAAATTTAGACCCATACCAAATTAATCCATCCCTTCAAACCCAAAATAAAAACCAGAATTGTGATTCCAAATTGGCCAGATAGATAATCCCTTTATTACCCATTCCCCAGTTTTGCACAGCCAGCATGGTTATATTTATATACTTTTTGTGATTACCTTGTATCTAAGCCTCTTGATAGCCCCCTGATCACATGACTATTTATTTATTTATTATCTATTGACTTGCATTGTAGCCACTTAGTGCAGTGTCAGCCATAACTCATCGGGAGAGAGCACATTGTTATCTATATGGCCCACATGGATTAGCAGTCTCTTGTTGTGAAAAGCTAATAAAAAAGCATGCGATAAGAGGCTGTCTGTAATGGCTTAGAAACAGGCAGAAGTTTAGAGGTTTAAATGTTATAAAGTATATTAATATAACAATGTTGGTTATGCAAAGCTGGGGAATGGGTAGTAAAGGCATTGTCTATCTTTTTAAACAATAACAATTTTGGTGTTGACTGACCCTTTAATCCAATACATCAGACAGGGGCGTAACTAACGATGATGCAACGGTCGCCATTGCAACCGGGTCTAGCAGGTCTCCCACACAAAGGGGGGCCCAAGGCAGGTGTTTTTTTTTTTTTTTTTTTTTTTTTTTAATTATTTATTTATTTATTTTTAATTCCCCCCCCCAACCTTGTTATGAACCTTCGATTCACTGATATATCATATAATAATAATTTTTATAACATTTGTAATTTGCAGGGCAGGCATCTGCAGAGGCTGCAGCACAATTGCACTTTATTTGTTTTCTGCTGCCGGCTGCCCCGGAACTTTCCATTTTGGCGCGCACTGATCTCTCCCTCCTCTTCCCTCCTGACTCACTGACTGGCTGCACGCACGTGTATCTCAACAATTGTGTCGTGACTGCATGAGCAGTGCAGCCTAGTCAGTAGCAGGAGACAGGAGTGAGACGTCGTGGACTGTGGTCTGGGTGGAACATCGGGCTCTGGAGTCTTCTGGCTAGCGCGACAGGCCGGCAGCAGTGTCACAGCCAGTGACTGAGTGAATGGACTGTGGAAGAGAACGGAGAGAGACGTCTAGGAATCAGGTAAGCTCAGAGTCAGACTGAGGGTGGGCCGCGGGGGCATGGTGAGGCTGAGCTCTCAGAGTCAGAGTGAGGGGGGCAGGCCAGGGGGGGGGCGCGGGGGGCACGGTGAGCACAGAGTCAGATTGAGGGGGGCCACGGGGCACGGTGCTTAGCTCAGAGTCAGACAGATAATGTTTTAAACACAGATTTTGGTATGATTTTTTGGATGATCTGATCCAGCAGCCTTGGCCTTGTTTCAAACTGCATATTTTGTTTTGTTTATTTATTTTTTTAATTATGTTTTTGTGCATGATATTTAACTTCCCAGTAACTTTAATAAAATGGTTTGTTTCCTAGCTTGATAAAAACAATTAGACATACATAACTAAAAAAAACCTTATCACTATCTTAATGTATTATTGCAACTGCTTGGTTGATCTTTTGAAAATGTTAATTGTGCATAATAATCTAAATGGCACCTCGATTCCTGCATTGTCTTGTATTCTGTAGACAATGATTTAAAGGTACATGAAACCCAACATTTTCAGATAAATTATACAATTTTAAAGAACCTTCCAATTTACTTCTATTATCTAATTTCTTCATTCTCTTGGTATCCTTTGTTGAAAAGAATACCTAGGTAGGCTCAGGAATAGCAATACATTACTCTGAGTTAACTGCTGGTTGGTCACTGCACATATATGTCTCTCTTCATTGGTTTACGGATGGGCTCAGCTAGCTCCCAGTAATGCATTTCTGTTCCTTCAACAAAGGATACAAATTAAATAACAGAAGTAAATTTGAAAGTTGTTTAAAATCGTATGCTGTATGAATCCTAAAAGAAAAATTTAGGGTTTCATACCCCTTTAAATTCTTTCAACATGGATTTTAAACAAGCCATAGCTGTCTGTCTGAGAAATCACAGTGTATGAATGCAGGTACATGGAGCATATATGCATATGCTGTGCATGTTTGTCACTGTAACAAGTTTATTACATATTGCTTCTAATGAAATTTGACAATTATGTGCCTTTGAAGGGACATGACACCCAAAATGTATCTTTCTTGGTTTAGTTAGAGCATACAATTTAAAACAACTTTCCAATTTACTTCTATTATCTAATTTGCTTCAAACTCTTGAAATTGTTTGTTGAATCAGCAGCAATTCACTACTGTGAGCTAGCTCAATGCATTGGGTGAGTCACTAACATAAGACATATATGGGTTTAAAGTCCCTTTAATTAGAAAATGAACTAAAATTATATTACGATAATAATATGTCATGAATTGATTTTATTGAATAAGAAAAAAAAAACTGCATTCAAGAACATTGAAGGAACAGTAAACGCCTTATAATTACAAGATGTTTTAGAAGCCTTGCAATAAAGTAAGGTCTCATATTTCTCTTTCATCATTTAGATAGAACATACAATTTTAAACAACTTTCCAATTAACTTCTATTATCAAATGTTCTTTGTTTTCTTGTTATCCTTTGTTGAAAACAGGAAGGTAAAGGGAGGGACACTGAACCCAATTTTTTTTCTTTCATGATAGAGCATGCAATTTTAAGCAACTTTCTAATTTACTCCTAATATCAATTTTTCTTTGTTTTCTTGCTATCTTTATTTGAAAAAGAAGGCATCTAAGCTAAGGAGCCAGCCAAGTTTTGGTTCAGACACTGGACAGCACTTGTTTATTAGTGAGTGAATTTATCCACCAATCAGCAAGAACAACCCAGGATGTTCACCAAAAATGGGCCAGCTTCTAAACTTACATTCTTGCTTTTCAAATAAAGATACCAAGAGAATGAAAAAAATTGATAATAGGAGTAAATTAGAAAGCTGCTTAAAATTGCATGCTCTATCTGAATCACAAAAGAAAAAAATTGGGTTCAGTGTCCCTTAAGCAACGGAATATGTTCTATTTAATTCTAAATAAAAAGTTCTCTATATATGTGATCATTTTTGGACAGATATATCTATTTATATCGAGATATGTATATGAATATATATATATACAGTATATATATAACTAGGTGTCTTGAGATATATATGCGAATATCTCTTTGAAAATCCCTCTGAGATATTGTTTAAAGTGCATAAGATTGTAGTGTACAATCTTTTCATTATCTGCATAGGTAAACATATCTCTATACATAGAAATCCATGTTTATGTATGTGTATGTATGTGTATGTATGTTTATGTATGTATGTGTATGTATGTGTATGTATGTGTATGTATGTGTGTGTATGTATGTGTATGTATGTGTATGTATGTGTATGTATGTTTATGTATGTGTATGTATGTGTATGTATGTGTATGTATGTGTATGTATGTGTATGTATGTTTATGTATGTTTATGTATGTATGTGTATGTATGTGTATGTATGTGTGTGTATGTGTATGTATGTGTATGTATGTGTATGTATGTTTATGTATGTATGTGTATGTATGTGTATGTATGTGTGTGTATGTGTATGTATGTGTATGTATGTTTATGTATGTATGTGTATGTATGTGAATGTATGTGTGTGTATGTATGTGTATGTATGTGTATGTATGTGTATGTATGTTTATGTATGTGTATGTATGTGTATGTATGTGTATGTATGTGTATGTATGTTTATGTATGTATGTTTATGTATGTATGTTTATGTATGTGTATGTATGTTTATGTATGTGTATGTATGTGTATGTATGTTTATGTATGTATGTTTATGTATGTACGTTTATGTATGTGTATGTATGTTTATGTATGTGTATGTATGTGTATGTATGTTTATGTATGTGTATGTATGTTTATGTATGTCTATGTATGTGTATGTATGTGTATGTATGTGTATGTATGTGTATGTATGTGTATGTATGTGTGTGTATGTTTATGTATGTATGTTTATGTATGTGTATGTATGTTTATGTATGTGTATGTATGTGTATGTATGTTTATGTATGTATGTTTATGTATGTTTATGTATGTGTATGTATGTGTATGTATGTGTATGTATGTGTATGTATGTTTATGTATGTGTATGTATGTGTATGTATGTGTATGTATGTTTATGTATGTGTATGTATGTTTATGTATGTGTATGTATGTGTATGTATGTTTATGTATGTGTAAGTATGCGTATGTATGCGTATGTATGTGTATGTATGTGTATGTATGTGTATGTATGTTTATGTATGTGTATGTATGTGTATGTATGTGTATGTATGTTTATGTATGTGTATGTATGTTTATGTATGTGTATGTATGTCAATGTAAAATCCCGTCAGCTTTTTTTTTCTAACACCCAATATCTCGTATTTTTTAGCTCTTATAACTTTTCTGTAAAATATTTTTTTAAAATAATTTTTATTAGACAGTGTTAATACAAGTGTAACTGTACTTTGTAATGTATTTTCGAAGTGTTTCATGAAACTTTTATGTTGCCCAAAACTGTTAACTACAGCTCTTTGAGCGTGAAAAGGATTGTTGCGTACATTTTTTTTTCAGGACTTGTAGCAGCTGTGCGATGGAAATTGATTGCGAAAAAGACCATATCGCGAGCGGAAATCTCATACCGCGCAACTTGCAGTCTTGCCCATAGTGTTTTCTGCTGGATATCCTCCATAGAATGTTTGCTAGGCACATACGGCTAGATTACGAGTTTTGCGTTAGAGGCTATGCGGTGCTAACGAGTAGTGATGTCGCGAATAGTTCGCCGGCGAATAGTTCCCGGCGAACATAGCATGTTCGCGTTCGCCACGGACGGCGAACATATGCGATGTTCGGTCCGTCCCCTATTCCTCATCATTGAGTAAACTTTGACCCTGTACCTCACAGTCAGAAGACTTTTAGATTCATTCGGAAGCTGCATTCTTAGGGAGAGGCGGGACAGTGTAGCTGCTGCTGATTTAATAGGGAAATCGATAGCTAGGCTAGTGTATTCAGTGTCCACTACAGTCCTGAAGGACTCATCTGATCTCTGCTGTAAGGACAGCTCCCCAAAAAGCCCTTTTTAGGGCTAGAACATCAGTCTGCTTTTTTTTTCTTTTTTCCCTGTGTAATCTAATTGCAGATGCCTGCCTGCCAGCGTGTGTGTCAGGCTCACAGCGTATACTGTGCCCACTTGCCCAGTGCCACCACTCATATCTGGTGTAACAGTAGTGTACATTTAAAAAAAAAAAAACACTTTTTTGACTGTGAAATACTAGCAGACAGCTGCCAGTACCCAAGATGGCCGCCAATAAGGCAGATGGGGAGGGTTAGAGAGCTGTTTTGGGGGGGATCAGGGAGGTTGGGGGCTAAGGGGGGATGCTACACCACAGCATATGTAAATATGCTAAAAAAATTAACATAAATTTAAAAACCTTTTATTTTAGTACTGGCAGACTTTCTGCCAGTACTTAAGATGGCGGGGACAATTGTGGGGTGGGGGAGGGAAGGGAGCTGTTTGGGAGGGATCAGGGGGTCTGATGTGTCAGGTGGGAGGCTGATCTCTACACTAAAGCTAAAATTAACCCTGCAAGCTCCCTACAAACTACCTAATTAACCCCTTCACTGCTAGCCATAATACACGTGTGATGCGCAGCAGCATTTAGCGGCCTTCTAATTACCAGAAAGCAACGCCAAAGTCATATATGTCTAGGGTTGCCACCTCAGCCATGTTTTCCTGGACACTTATGAGTTACACATGCTGCAGGGTATGCAGGGAGGAACATGTATTGTGTTTCTGGACAGCACTATTCATGTTCCTCCCTGCACACCCTGCAGCATGTGTAACTTATAAGTGTTCTGTATTCTAAGGGACAGGTGGCAACCCTATATATGTCTGCTATTTCTGAACAAAGGGGATCCCAGAGAAGCATTTACAACCATTTGTGCCATAACTGCACAAGCTGTTTGTAAATAATTTCAGTGAGAAACCTAAAATTGTAAAAAAATGTAAGTTTTTTTTAAATTTGATCGCATTTGGCGGTGAAATGGTGGCATGAAATATACCAAAATTGGCCTAGAGCAATACTTTGGGTTGTCTACTACACTACACTTAAGCTAAAATTAACTCTACAAGCTGCCTACATGCTCCCTAATTAACCCCTTCACTGCTGGGCATAAAACATGTGTGGTGCGCAGTGGCATTTAGCAGCCTTCTAATTACCAAAAAGCAACGTCAAAGCCATATAAGTCTGCTATAATGGCATGTCTGGCACACAGTGTTGGGGTAAGGGTCCATCTGACCACTGATACCTGGTCTGCAAAGCATGGTCAGGGCAGGTATATCACCTACACTGCGCACTGTGAAGCGGGCGTAACCCTTACACTACCTGATCGATACAACATCATACCTGATGTTTTAAAGCACGTTATTCCAAACAATTTAGGAATGTTTGGTGATTTATGCCCTTTATGGATTAAAACCAGACTCTGCATCAACTATGTAATTTTCCATGGGAGTTTTGCCATGGATCCCCCTTCGGCATGCCACAGTCCAGGTGTTAGTCCCCTTGAAACAACTTTTCCATCACTATTGTGGCCAGAAAGAGTCCCTGTGGGTTTTAAAATTCACCTGCCTATTGAAGTCTATGGCAGTTCGCCCGGTTCGCCGGTTCGCGAACATTTGCAGAAGTTTGCGTTCGCCGTTCGCGAACCCAAATTTTTATGTTCGCGACATCACTACTAACGAGCAGTTTATCCTCACTTCTCACTTACAGACAGCGCTGGTATTACAGCTTTTTACAAACCCGGCGTTAACCGCAAAAAAGTGAGCGTAGAGCAAAATTTTGCTCCACATCTCACCTCAATACCAGCGCTGCTTACGTTAGTGGTGAGCTGGCTAAACGTGCTCGTGCACGATTTCCCCATAGGAATCAATGGGGGAGAGCCGGCTGAAAAAAAACCTAACACCTGCAAAAAAGCAGCGTTTAGCTCCTAACGCAGCCCCATTGATTCCTATGGGGAAAATACATTTATGTCTACACCTAACACCCTAACATGAACCCCGAGTGTAAACACACCTAATCTTACACTTATTAACCCCTAATCTGCCATCCCCGACATTGCCGATACCTGCATTATATTATTAACCCCTAATCTGCCGCTCCGGACACCGCCGCCACCTACATTATATGTATTAACCCCTAATCTGCTGCCCCCAACATCACCGATACCTACATTATAGTTATTAACCCCTAATCTGCCGCCCCCAACGTCGCCGCCACTATATTAAAGTTATTAACCCTAAACCTAAGTCTAACCCTAACACCCCCTAACTTAAATAAAATTTAAATAAATCTAAATAAATATTCCTATCATTTAATAAATTATTCCTATTTAAAACTAAATACTTACCTATAAAATAAACCCTAAGCTATATACAATATAACTAATAGTTACATTGTATCTAGCTTAGGGTTTATTTTTATTTTACAGGCAAGTTTGTATTTATTTTAACTAGGTAGAATAGTTACTAAATAGTTATTAACTATTTAATAACTACCTAGTTAAAATAAATACAAAAGTACATGTAAAATAAAATCTAACCTAAGTTACACTAACACCTAACACTACTCTATAATTAAATAAATTAACTAAATTAAATACAATTAAATAGAATTAAATTATCTAAAGTACAAAAAAAAACACTAAATTACAGAAAATAATAAACAAATTACAAGAATTTTAAACTAATTACATCTAATTTAATCCCCCTAAAAAAATAAAAAAGCCCCCCCAAAATAATAAAAAGCCCTACCCTACACTAAATTACAAATAGCCCTTAAAAGGGCCTTTTGCGGGGCATTGCCCCAAAGTAATCAGCTCTTTTACCTGTAAAAAAAAAAAGTACAAATCACCCCCCCAACATTAAAACCCACCACCCACACAACCAACCCTACTCTAAAACCCACCCAATCCCCCCTCAAAAAAAACTAACAATAACTGCCTTGAAGATTACCTTACCGGGAGACGTCTTCACCCAACCGGGCCGAAGTCCTCAACGAAGCCGGGAGAAGTCTTCATCCAAGCCGGGCGAAGTGGTCCTCCAGACAGGCAGAAGTCTTCATCCAGACGGCATCTTCTATCTTCATCCATCCGGCGCGGAGCGGGTCCATCTTCAAGACATCCGACCAGGAGCATCCTCTTCATCCGACGGCTCTTCTCGAATGAAGGTTCCTTTAAATGATGTCATCCAAGATGGCGTCCCTTTAATTCCGATTGGCTAATAGAATTCTATCAGACAATCGGAATTAAGGTAGAAAAAATCCTATTGGCTGATGCAATCAGCCAATATGATTGAGCTGGCATTCTATTGGCTGATTGGAACAGCCAATAGAATGCGAGCTCAATCCTATTGACTGATTGGATCAGCCAATAGGATTGAACTTCAATCTTATTGGCTGATTGCATCAGCCAATAGAATCTTTTCTACCTTAATTCCGATTCGCTGATAGAATTCTATCAGCCAATCGAAATTGAAGGGACGCCATCTTGGATGACGTCATTTAAAGGAACCTTCATTCGAGAAGAGCCGTTGGATGAAGAGGATGCTCCGCGTCGGATGTCTTGAAGATGGACCCGATCTGCGCTGAATGGATGAAGATAGAAGATGCCGTCTGGATGAAGACTTCTGCCCGTCTGGAGGACCACTTCGCCCCGGCTTGGATGAAGACTTCTCCCGGGTTCGTTGAGGACCCGGTTGGGTGAAGACGTCTCCCGGTAAGGTGATCTTCAAGGGGTTAGTGTTAGGTTTTTTTAAGGGAGGATTGGGTGGGTTTTAGAGTAGGGTTGGTTGTGTGGGTGGTGGGTTTTAATGTTGGGGGGGTGATTTGTACTTTTACAGGTAAAAGAGCTGATTACTTTGGGGCAATGCCCCGCAAAAGGCTCTTTTAAGGGCTATTTGTAATTTAGTGTAGGGTAGGGCTTTTTTTTATTTTGGGGGGCTTTTTTATTTTTTTAGGGGGATTAAATTAGGTGTAATTAGTTTAAAATTCTTGTAATTTTTTTATTATTTTCTGTAATTTAGTGGGGGTTTTTTTGTACTTTAGATAATTTTATTTAATTAATGGAATTAATTTAATTATAGTGTAGTGTTAGGTGTAATTGTAACTTAGGTTAGGTTTTATTTTACAGGTACTTTTGTTTTTATTTTAGCTAGGTTAATAACTATTTAATAACTATTCTACCTAGTTAAAATAAATACAAACTTGCCTGTAAAATAAAAATAAACCCTAAGCTAGCTACAATGTAATTATTAGTTATATTGTAGCTATCTTAGGGTTTATTTTATAGGTATTTAGTTTTAAATAGGAATAATGTAGTTAATGATAGTTATTTTATTTAGATTTATTTAAATTATATTTAAGTTAGGGGGGGTTAGGGTTAGTGTTAGACTTAGATTTAGGGGTTAATAACTTTAATATAGTGGCAGCGACGTTGGGGGCGGCAGATTAGGGGTTAATAAATGTAGGTAGGTGTCGGCGATGTTAGGGACGGCAGATTAGGGGTTAATAATATTTAACTAGTGTTTGTGAGGAAGGAGTGCGGCGGTTTAGGGGTTAATATATTTATTATAGTGGCGGCGATGTCCGGTTCAGTAGATTAGGGACTGGCCAACGCTGCTTTTTAACCCTAACGCAAGTGTTTTCTGCTGAATATCCTCCATAGAATGTTCTGCTAGGCACATAGTGTTTTCTGCTGGATATCTTCCATAGAATGTTCTGCTAGGCACATAGTGTTTTCTGCTGAATATCCTCCATAGAATGTAGGCAATAGTGTTTTCTGCTGGATATCCTGTGTAATGTGTACTAGCCATTTTAATTATTGTATCCTGCTGGCTACAAGAGGGCATTCTGTTGGCTGCCTTGTGTGTTTGTGGTAGCCACTCTGCATTTTTGCTGGCTATATGGTGCTTTCTGTTGTTTTTCCTGCATACTTTGTACTGCTGGCTGTTGTCTGCTTAGTGTTTTCTGCGGGCTATCCTTTATACTGTGTTCTGCTGGCTATTTTCTATATAGTGCATTGTGTGTTTGTGCTAGCCACTCTGCATTTTTGCAGGCTATATGGTGCTTTCTGTTGATTTTCCTGCATACTTTGTACTGCTGGCTGTTGTCTGCTTAGTGTTTTCTGCGGGCTATCCTATATACTGTGTTCTGCTGGCTATTTTCTATATAGTGCATTGTGTGTTAGTGCTAGCCACTCTGCATTTTTGCTGGCTATATGGTGCTTTCTGTTGTTTTTCCTGCATACTTTGTACTGCTGGCTGTTGTCTGCTTAGTGTTTTCTGCGGGCTATCCTATATACTGTGTTCTGCTGGCTATTTTCTATATAGTGTTTGTTGTTGGCTATACTCCATAATGTTTTCTGTTGGCCATTGTCTACATAGTGTTTTCTGCTGGCTATCCTGCATAGTGTGCTCTATTGTCTACATAGCGATTTCAGCTGACAGTCATGCATAGTGTGTTCTGCTGTTCATTGTGTATATTGTATTCTGTTGGCTGTCTTCTACATAATGTTGTTTGCAAGACTATCCTGCATAATGTGTTCTGCTTGTTATAGTCTACATAATATGTCCTGCTTGATACATCTGCATTTTACCTATAGTACATGTCTGTTAAACCTGCCAGCCAGCCTTTTTAGATTGACCCTTACTGATCTTATTCACTCATTGCCACTGCTGTCTTATGTCTGTCACTGCAAAGAACACTAGACATGTAAAATACGCCCAACCACCACTGAAGAAACACAATAAATGAATGGGTCATTGGATTGCTTGACTTTGGTATAGAGTTCAATTATAATTTTTTATATATTAATTAAGTTTTTTAAATTTACTTGTGATAACCAATTTGTCTTTCTTATTTTTTATTTTAGTTGAAACATATCATAGAAAAGGTCTGCTTTTTAAAAGGATATTCCAGCCAAAATTGGAAACCACATGGGTGCATTTCGGTATTGAACAGAAGCAATTTTATAATATACATGCATTAGCAAAAATGCTTCTAATAAAAGCTATAGCTCTTTCAAAAGCGTATTTAAGTATGCAACGTGCATTAGCATTTTAAACACAGCACTTAGTCAGAGAGCCTAAGGTGATTGTACCATCTGGTAATGACTCAATTTGTTAATCGCTGACATGATACAAGCCCCACTGATTATCTGAGCAGCTGCATTATTTAAAATGTGGGGGCAGTGACAATATCTAGCTATGTTTCACATGCAGATGCAAAGAAAAATGTTAACACTAAAACATTGATAACTCTTACTAGAAGCTTTATTGCCAATACGTGTATATTGCAAATAGGTGGTTTCTATTCAAAGATGTAATTTATCTATGTGCATTTAAATTTTGACTGGAATGTCCCTTTAACCTCAGATTTAATTTCATATGCTATGCAATTTTAGAAATAACTTGCTTAGAATTCAATTGCATTGAGTCCTTGGTTGCAGTCTACATATCTTTACAAATTGAGCGATTAAACGCATGACAAAATATTGATTTTTAACTATCTGAGGCTCACATTAATGGAACATGCAAGTCAAAATGAAACTTTCATGATTCTGATTGTGCATGTGATTTTAAACAACTTTACAATTTACTTCCATTAACAAAACGTGCACAGTCTTTTAATATTTATACTTTTTGAGTCACCAACTCCTACTGAGCATGAGCAAGAATTCACAGAATATAGGTATATGCATTTGTAATTGGCTGATGGCTGTCACATGGTACAGGGGGAGGGGAAATAGACATAACTTTACAATTTGTGAGAAAAAAAATCTACTACTCATTTGAAGTTCAAACTAAAGGGTAGCTTTATCAAGAAGCTGCTTTCTATGCCTGAGGTTTCAGGTCCGCCTGAAACCTAACTTAAGAAGCAGCGGTTGTGAGACCGCTGCTCCTGAACTTGTCGGTTACCGTATGCTGTCGGCATTAAGCAATGTCGGGCGGACATGATTCGTTCTCCGGGTCGTTTCGTTTTGCGAAAAATTCGTAAACCGAAACACGGTTTCCCATAGGAATGCATTGAAAATCAATTAATGCGTTCCGGAGGTCCGAAAAAATTCAAGTAAAGTGTCCAAAAAAGGCTCCAAAAGGCTCCAAAAGGCTTAACAACTTGCTGCAAATGGCTCCAATGTCTCCAAAAGGCTCCACAACTTGCTGCAAATGGCTCCAAAAGGCTTAACAACTTGCTGCAAATGGCTCCAAAAGGCTCAACAACTTGCTGCAAAATGGCTCCAAAACCTCTCCAACACCTCTACACTGGTACCCAAACTTCATTAATTCAATCATACTTGAGTATGCAGGGGGCACAGGGGCCACTGGTTTCGTATTGCGAAAAATATTCGTAAACCGAGGGGGGCAAACCGGCATTTTGTTTCGTATTGCGAAAAAAATTCGTAAACCGAGTCAAATTTTCTTCAAATTTCGATTTCGTAAACCGAAATTTCGTATACCGAGTCGTGCGTAAACCGGGGCCTCACTATATATATATATATATATATATATATATATATATATATATATATATATATATACATACACACACATACATACATACACACACACACACACTATGCCAGTTACCTTAACACATTCTTGTACAAGGTGAGGGCAGTGTGTTATGTGTATTACTGTGTGTTGTATGTACATAACTAACCTGAAAGACAAGAGCAACACATACACACATACACCCTGCAGTTACTATATATATATATATATATATATATATATATATACTGGGTACTTGAGTCCTGTCACTGGGGCAGTATAAGGACTTTATAAATATATATATATATATATATATATATATATATATGTCCTTATACTGCCCCAGTGACAGGACTCAAGTACCCAGTATATATATATATACACCCAGAGACAAGCAGAATACACTTTTTAATAATGTTTAATACACACACTGTCTGACACTAAAGTAAAGGGGCATTTAATTTATATAGGTATCATTGTTATACCTACTATAAGGGGATCCACTGACATACATACATAGAGATACACACATACATACATACATAGTTACACAGAGATGCACAAACTTATACATACACAGAGATACACACATACATTCATGCAGAGATACACACACACAGATAGGCACCAACACATGCACACAGGCACACACAGATATAAGCAGACATACACTTATATATGCAGGGACAGTCACATGCATGGTAATATTATTTTTACAATACTCTTGGGACTTTTTCTTATTCTAAACTTGAGTTCCAGTCCAGCTCATTTAAATGTTCATAACATACAGCAGTGGTAGTGTATTAATAATCTGAGCTGAGGCTGAGCTAACCTTCTTTGTGCCACAGTACATACAGTATATTAAGTATTTTAGAGCATAAAACTTTAGCAACTAACTCACAGACTGACCTCTATCACATAGTTGCTGCTTCAAGTGCCGTGCAGAAGACAGAGTTGTAAATTTAAACTGGAGCTGTCCTCTCCCTCATGACCTCCTGCCCTGCAGCATGCATAGGAAAACACTGATTCACAATTTAACCCCATGGCTACCAAAAAGGGCTGCAATACACTGCTTAGGAATAAACTGCAGTCCTTTCTGGCAGCCAGGGAGTTAAATTGTGTTCAGCATGTTACGGAGTCTTTTTTTCTATTAGGTATTGGTAATTCAAATGTCAAGGGTGAAGTGTTTACCGGGTGGGTCCCACATTTAAGTACATGATCACAACACTTTCCCTGACAGGCTCAGAAATGATCCGTCAGGTAGGAGGAAGAGACAGACTTAGTAGAACAACAACAAGTAAGGGGACGCAGCACATATTCCACAGCACAGCCATGACTTACCTCCTTCCTTCCTTCCACTTTCTGCATTTGCCGACAGAGCGCTCATACCCCCAGCTCTCCACAGCACACTTGAGCGCGCTCCCGCCCCTCACCTTAAAAAAGTTACAGCTTCAGCCAAGCGTCATCACTCACAGTCACGTGATGATGCTCTACTTTGTCACTGGCTGCTGCCTTTCTCTGTGAATAACACCTCCCACAGATCGCACAGTCTGAAGTGTGCGATACACAAAGTATAGGGATGGGGAGGCTGGGAGCTGCGCAGGCTGCAAATTTAAGATGCGCATAGCACACTGCCATATATCTAGCTACCGCACGTGCGGTTAGTGTATAAATGATAGAATAAAAAATAAAAAAAATTTTTTTTCCTTCTTAAACAAACTGTTTGAATTTTTTGGGGGACAAAAAAAATATATAATTTTTACAGTAGGGGGCTATTGGAAAAATTATATTTTTTTTCTTCTGTTTTTTCTTTCTATCTTCTGGGCTTCTTCTGGGCTTCTGAGGGGGGCACGTGCGATTGTGCTCAAATGGAGGAGCCTCCACTGTTTGTTATATGATACTTTCACAGAAATTAATGTGTAATTGTATTTCAAGGAGTCATATTTTTTATTTATTTTTTAAATTATTATTAAAGGGACACTGAAAACAAATTTTTTCTTTCGTGATTCAGATAGAGCATGACATTTTAAGAAGCTTTCTAATTTACTCCTATTATCAAATTGTCTTTATTCTCTTGGTATCTTTGTTTGAAATGCAAGAATGTAAGTTTAGATGCCGGCCCATTTTTGGTGAACAACCTGGGTTGTCCTTGCTGATTAGTGGATAAATTCATCCACCAATAAAAAAGTGCTGTCCAGAGTCTGAACCAAGAAAAAAAGCTTAGATGCCTTCGTTTTCAAATAAAGATAGCAAGAGAATGAAGAAAAATTGATAATAGGAGTAAATTAAAAAGTTGCTTAAAATTGCATGCTCTATCTGACTCATGAAATACATTTTTTGGGTTCAGTGTCCCTTTAATGCTAGAATTTGTACATATATCCTTGCACATACTTGTATGTATATATATATATATATATATATATATATATATATATATATATATATATATATATATATATATATAGGTATTGGCACACATCCATTTTCAAAAGCACAACATATTTTTTGAACTGCTGCAAAAAATTGCCTGCAAACATCATCGAGAGACAACTATACATTTTAAATAAAATTGGGATCTTAGTCACACAACATGGCCATATTTTGCTTAGCCAGTCACCACTTAAAAGGTGCCCCAATATAGACTGGTCCTAACATTACAGTCTTTTGCCACAGAGGGCTGAATCATTCCTGCTTTTATTCTTCCTAATAGAATTAGACTCCCTGACTTAAAGGGACACTGAACCCAATTTATTGATTTCGTGATTCAGATAGAGCATGCAAATTTAAGCAACTTTCTAATTTACTCCAATTATCATTTTTTCTTCGTTCTCTTGCTTTCTTTATTTGAAAAAGAAGGCATCAAAGCTATTTTTTGGTTCAGTACCACGGAAAGCACTTGTTTATTGGTGGGTGAATTTATCCACCAATCAGCAAGAACAACCCAGTGTGTTCACCAAAAATGGTCCGGCATCTAAACTTACATTCTTGCATTTCAAATAAAGATACCAAGAGAATGAAGAGAATTTGATAATACGATTAATTAGAAAGTTGCTTAAAATTGCATGCTCTATCTGAATCATGAAAGAAAAAATTTGGGTTCAGTGTCCCTTTAATATTCACAACTCTATTACACTGTCATGAGCACACCTGAGCTTGGGTGGGGTGCTTTAACCAATGTGAGATGGTCAATCTCCCTGATTATGTTTTAATACAAATGCAAAATTTGGTTTAGTACACCTTACAAAAAGTTTATATACACATCTTTGGGAGTGCTGCCAATATGGGGCGAGATCAAATATACGGCGCAGGTTTAGGCGCAAGCGTGGAAACCTTGCACATCGGGGTATTACATATATGGCGCCGGCATTTCCTAAGTGGCGTAAGTCGGATAAACTAGCCTAAGAAAAGTAAAGAAAATAACAAATCTCCCGTAAAAGTCTAACACGCCTCCCAAAAATAAGCCAGAAACGTAAAACCCCTATATCCGCAATCCCCCCTCTCATTACTAATATTAAATGTATTAACCCCTAGACCGACAACCCCCCACAACGCAACATGCCTATTTAAACTATTAACCCCTATATCCGCCATCAAACCCACACCGCAAGTAATAACTAAATTCTTAACCCCTAAACCGCCATAGCCCACACCGCAAGTAATAACTGAATTATTAACCCCTAAACCGCCATAGCCCACATAGCCTATTAAATGTATTAACCCCTAATCTGCCGCCGCCAACGTCGCTGCCACTATAATAAAGTTATTAACCCCTAAGCCTAAGTCTAACCCTAACACCCCTCTAACTTAAATATTATTTAAATAAATCTAAATGATATTACTATTATTAACTAAATTATTCCTATTTAAAACTAAATACTTACCTATAAAATAAACCCTAAGATAAGCTACAATATAATTAATAATTACATTGTAGCTATTTTAAAATTAAATACAATTAAATAAAATAAACTATAGTACAAAAACAAACACTAAATTACAGAAAATTAAAACAAATTACAAGAAGTTTAAACTAATTACACCTAATCTAAGCCCCCTAATAAAATAAAAAAGCTCCCCAAAATAATAAAATTCCCTAACCTATACTAAATTACAAATAGCCCTTAAAAGGGCTTTTTGCGGGGCATTGCCCCAAAGTAATCAGCTCTATTACCTGTAAAAAAAAAAAAAAAAAAAACCCCAACATTAAAACCCACCACCCACACACCCAACCTTACTCTAAAACCAACCCAATCCCCCCTTAGAAAAACCTAACACTAACCCCTTGAAGACCACCATGCCTTGAGCCGTCTTCACCAAGCCAGGCAGAAGTCTTCATCTGATCCGGGCAGAAGAGGTCCTCCAGCCGGGCAGAAGTCTTCATCCAAGCGGCATCTTCTATCTTCTTCCATCTGACGAGGATTGGCTCCATCTTGAAGACATCCGACTCGGAGCATCCTTCCTGGCCGACGACTACCCGACAAATGAAGGTTCCTTTAAATGACATCATCCAAGATGGCGTCCCTTCAATTCCGATTGGCTGATAGAATTCTATCAGCCAATCGGAATTAAGGTAGGAAAAATCCTATTGGCTGATGCAATCAGCCAATCGGATTGAAGTTCAATCCGATTGGCTGATCCAATCAGCCAATAGGATTGACCTCGCATTCTATTGGCTGTTCCAATCAGCCAATAGAATGCAAGCACAATCCTATTGGCTGATTGCATCAGCCAATAATATTTTTCCTACCTTAATTCCGATTGGCTGATAGAATTCTATCAGCCAATCGGAATTGAAGGGATGACGTAATTTAAAGAAACCTTCATTCGTCGGGTAGTCGTCGGCCAGGAAGGATGCTCCGCGTCGGATGTCTTCAAGATGGAGCCGCTCCTCGTCGGATGGAAGAAGATAGAAGATGCCGCTTGGATGAAGACTTCTGCCCGGCTGGAGGACCTCTTCTGCCCAGATCGGATGAAGTCTTCTGCCCGGCTGGAGGACCTCTTCTGCCCGGATCGGATGAAGACTTCTGGCCGGCTGGGTGAAGATGGCTCAAGGTAGGGTGGTCTTCAAGGGGTTAATGTTAGGTTTTTTTAAGGGGGGATTGGGTGGGTTTTAGAGTAAGGTTGGGTGTGTGGGTGGTGGGTTTTAATGTTGGGGGATTGTATTTCTTTTTTTACAGTTAATAGAGCTGATAACTTTGGGGGCTTTTTTATTTTATTAGGGGGCTTAGATTAGGTGTAATCAGTTTAAACTTCTTGTAATTTTTTTATTTTCTGTTATTTAGTGTTTTTTTTTTGTACTATAGTTTATTTTATTTAACTGTATTTAATTTGAGGTAATTGTAGTTAATTAATTTAATTTATTTAATGATAGTGTAGTGTTAGGTGTAATTGTAACTTAGGTTAGGATTTATTTTACAGGTAAATTTGTAGTTATTTTAACTAGGTAGCTATTAAATAGTTATTAACTATTTAACAGCTATTGTACCTAGTTAAAATAAATACAAAGTTGCCTGTAAAATAAAAATAAATCCTAAAATAGCTACAATGTAATTATTAGTTATATTGTAGCTATCTTAGGGTTTATTTTATAGGTAAGTATTTAGTTTTAAATAGGAATAATTTAGTTAATAATAGTAATATTATTTAGATTTATTTAAATAATATTTAAGTTAGGGGGGTGTTAGGGTTAGGGTTAGACTAACTTCATTCATTTACTTAGTGGTTTAGCACATATTCTCTAAATGTTAATAGTGGGGGATAAACCAGCCAGAAGCTACACTTTCCTGCAGAATATGTAGGTCTGCTCTTAGTTTGACTCTCATACATGCTTTGTAAATGCGTGCCCCCTCGTGAAAAAAAAAATCCCCCCATTACATTTGTTCTGGAGCCGACCCTGCTTGATACATCTGCATTTTACCTATAGTACATGTCTGATAAACCTGCCAGCCAGCCTTCTTAGATTGACCCTTACTGATCTTATTCACTCATTGCCACTGCTGTCTTATGTCTGTCACAACTAGACATGTAAAATACGCCCAACCACCACTGAAGAAACATAAATCATTGGATTGCTTGACTTTGGAATAGAGTTAAATTATAATTTTTATATATATTAATAAAGCTTTATAAGCTTACTTGTGATAACCAATTTGTCTTTTTTATTTTTTATTTTAGTTTAAAAATATCATAGAAAAGCTCTGCTTATTAACCTCAGATTTTATTTCATATGCTATACAATTTTAGAAATAACTTGCTTATAATTCAATTGCATTGAGTTCTTGGTTGCAATCTACATATCTTTACAAATGAGCGATTAAAAGTATGAGAAAATATACATTTTTAACTATCTGAGGCTCACATTAATGGAACATGCAAGTCAAAATTAAAGTTTCATGATTCTGATAGAGCATGTGATTTTAAACAACTTTACCATTTACTTCCATTAACAAAATGTGCATACAGGGTCGGCTCCAGAACGAATGAAATGGGGGGGCATTTTTTTTTCACGAGGGGGCACGCATTTACAAAGCATGTATGAGAGTCAAAATAAGAGCAGACCTACATATTCTGCCGGAAAGTGTAGCTTCTGGCTGGTTTATCCCCCACTATTAACATTTGGAGAATATGTGCTAAACCACTAGGTAAAAGAATGAAGTCTAAATCCTATGCAGTGCACTAAAACAGAACCATTAAACTTGAGACCCCCAGTGCAATAGCTTCTTAAAAACAATTTACCCCTTAATCACCATGATCCAAAACCTTTAAACTCATTCTCAAATCTCAATCATGTCCCCTAAACAGCCATGCACCCCAAGTCCCCCAATGTAATTAACCCCTTTGTTTGCAATAGCAGTGAGGATACTAGGTTTTCAGGTACTGGTAATTTTGTAGATTAGATTTAGCTATACCTGTTTCACAATAACTAACGGATATCAGGCTACTTAATACAACCTATGTACTGTGAACCTATAAGAATATGATTGTATCATATAAATATGTCTATAAATGGCTACTGGCTTCAATCAACGCCTCAAAAGTGCACAGGGATCTTAGGCCTGGCCTAAGATCACAGTGCACTTTTGAGGCATTGCTAGAAGCTGGTAGCCATTTATAGACTTATATTTATATGATACAATCATATTCTTATCATGGTCTATTGTTTAAGAAAATGAGTAACTCACGATAGTTAGGTAAAATAATTAGGGTTAAAGACAAGTCCAAAAAGTCTCTAATTAACATCCAATTCCAAATAAGAGGTTAAGATAGGAAGCTCCTTGCAGATGCGTGATGCGACCTCACAGTTCGGTAGCTAACTCCGCCCTCAGCATGCAGCATTACATGACAATTCATTATTTTATTTAATATGTTTAAAGCATATGATCATATCAATATTTTTGAGGGGGCATAGCATTCCATTTGGGTGGGCATTGCCCCCCAATGCCTCCCCTTGAAGCCAACCCTGCGTGCACAGTCTTTTCATATTTACACTTTTTGAGTCACCAGCTCCTACTGAGCATGTGCAAGAATATATGCATTTGTGATTGGCTGATGGCTGTCACATGATACAGGGGGAGTGGAAACAGACATAACTTTACAAATTGTCAGAAAAAAAATCTACTACTCATTTGAAGTTCGAACTAAGGGGTAGATTTATCAAGCAGCTGCTTTCTATGCCCAAGGTTTCAGGTCCGCTTGAAACCTAACTTAAGAAGCAGCGATTGTAAGACCGCTGCTCCTTAACTTGACGGCTACCGTATGCTGTCGGCATTAAGTGATGTCGGACGAACATGATTTGCTACAGCGAATCATGTCTGCTTGACATATGATAAATCTACCCCTAAGTGTTTTTGCATTGTCTTGTTATTGTGCATTTGTTGATTATGCAAATCTACTGTATTTACTAGTCCATTAAAGGAACAGTCTACTCCAGAATTTTTTTTTTTTTTTAAAGATAGATAATTCCTTTATTACCCATTCCCCAGTTTTGCATCACCAACACAGTTATATTAATACACTTTTTACCTCTGTGTTACCTTGTATTTAAGTCTCTGCAGGCTGCCACATTATTTCTGTTCTTTTGACAGATATGAATTTTAGCCAATAATTGTTGACTCCTAGGTAACTCCTAGCAATTAGCATATGAGCCTATCTAGGTTTAGCTTTCAACAAAGAATACCAAGAGAACAAATCTAATTTGATGATAAAAGTAAATTGGAAAGTTGTTTAAAATTGCATGCTCTATCGGAATCATAAAAGTTTAATTTTGACTGGAGTGTACCTATAATTATCTTATTGATTCTTTTAAAAATGTTGTCCAGATTATTTTATTGTTGTAACCTAAAAGTGCAGGTTATTATTCTTTCCTTTTATGCATTAAAGGGACAGTTTGCTCAAATTTTTTCTCCCCTTTAATTTGTTCCCAATGATCCACTTTACCTGCTGGAGTGTATTAAATTGTTTACAAGTATTTCCATTACCCTTATATCGGCATTTGAAATAGTTTATCTAGCCTGTGGTATCCCCACCCATCCTAAAAGTTTTTGGCCTCAAGGTTAAGCTGTGTTAACACAGCCCGTAGAAGAGATTACACTCCCAGTGGGGTATAGAAGAGATAAGGAAATAGCATGTTCATTTGTCATTGTTCTCTCCAAGTATTGGTGATTGGTCTATGGACAGATATAAGATAAAGAAGCAGGTATATGTACACAATGTGATAAAGTAATGAGATCTGATTATACCTACAAGCTCAACCCATTTTATTAGGTTGTGGCTTCAAAACACAAAATCAGCTAATTCATATACACAAATAAGCCTTAAAAAAGCAAATCTCATACATTTTATACTCTGCTGCTGGTAAAAAAACTAATTGTAAACACATTATGGGAAAAACTATTTTATAGTATACTGTCCCTTTAAGTCAAATTCTCATTTTGTTATACATTATTTATGTAGCACTAACATTTACTGCAGTCATATAGAATGGACACAATTACTACCTGATGAAGACACAACACTGCTGATATATAATTTTAGTCAGGAATAATTACCTAATGTATTTAGCAATTATTCCCACATAGGGATCATCTATCATCAGCACTTCAGATCTAGCAAAAACAACAAAAAACACTAAGGTAAAGCCAAACCTTTTTCTGCATATTTGAACTGATTTATTTTGTCATTGAGACAGTTTCCTATGTATACTTAAGGTGTGTCTCATGTTTTGTACTGTTTGCTTTTATTTCATTTTGATAAATGTTTACATTCTTCCAGACCTTTCAGATAAATGACTAAAGAAATATGGATGAAGGGTCAGAGCTTAGCCTGTAAACCTTGGTGAAAGGCACACATTGGCATTGTAACTGAAGTAAAAGGTCTGATGGAGCCTAGAGTCATTACAGTTGAATAGTGATTGATTGAAGACCGGTTTGAATAAACAACATATAATGAATCATGCAGGTTTGTAGTCTTTGCAGAAACGTTAACCCTTACATGATCTTCTTTCTATTCGCCAGAACTGACGTCTTTTTTTCTTGATTGATTGAAGGTTACATATCTGCTTTTATTATTTTCATTGATGTTCTAACTAGACACGTCGAAGTCTCATTTGCTCACTTTAAAGAACATTTCAAACCATACAGTTCATATCAATTTAGAAAACAATCTAAAGCAATCATGATGTAAAAAAAAATGCCAACACCAGACACATTTTTCTCTCAGTGAAATCTAACTGGATTTAAATAAAAAAAACTGTGGGCCAGATTACAAGTGGAGCTTTAATTAATGCTCCAGCTCGAGCGTTAACTGCCCAAGAAGTAAGCTTTTTGCATGCGCCGGGTTGTGCTCGTATTATGGGGTCCATTTACACACTCTGCATTAATCATTGCACCAGCAGTTTTTGTTAACTGCTGGTGCAATGCCGCCCCCTGCAGATTTGCGGCCAATCAGCCGCTAGCAGGGGGTGTCAATCAACCCGATCGTATTTGATCGGGTTGATTTCTGTCCGCCGCCTCAGAGCAGGCGGACAGGTTATGGAGCAGCGGTCTTTAGACAGCTGCTTCATAACTTGTGTTTCTGGTGAGCCTGAAGGCTCGCCAGAAACATGGGGCATCAAGCTCCGTTCGTCGCTTGATAAATAGACCCCTGTGATTTAAAAGTAAACTGTTTTCGCTCATGTGTTAACCTTATGAGGGCAAAAAGACAAACTTAGAATATTGCACCTGTGATAACCTATTCTCCCATATAAGTTAATGGAGCAAAAATAGTGGGAAAAAACCTTCCCTACTCACCCTACTCACGTGTGAACCCGATCGAATATTCTCAAGTGCACTAAACATGAAAATATGAATATTTCCCATTCCAATGTTTTTCACATAGTAGAATATGTTCTATTTATTCATAAATACATATTTCTACATATACATGATGGAATTTTGGTACTATAAATATATATATATATATATATATATATATAGAGAGAGAGAGAGAGAGATATATATATACTATATATATATATATATATATATATATATATATAATTATAGAATATCTCACAAAAGTGAGTACACCCCTCACATTTTTGTAAATATTTTTTTATATCTTTTCATGTGACAACACTGAAGTAATGACACTTTGCTAAAATATAAAGTAGTGAGTGTACAGCCTGTATAACAGTGTAAATTTGCTGTCCCCTCAAAATAACTCAACACACAGCCATTAATGTCTAAACATCAAAAAGTGAGTACACCCCTAAGTGGAAATGTCCAAATTGGGCCCAAAGTGTCAATATTTTCTGTGGCCACCATTATTTTCCAGCACTGCCTTAACCCTCTTGGGTATGGAGTTCACCAGAGCTTCACAAGTTGCCACTGGAGTCCTCTTCTACTCCTCCATGATGATATCACGGAGCTGGTGGATGTTAGAGACCTTGCGCTTGCCCACCTTATGTTTGAGGATGCCCCACAGATGCTCTATAGGGTTTAGGTCTGGAGACATGCTTGGCCAGTCCATCACCTTTACCCTCAGGCAGTGGTCATCTTGGAGGTGTGTTTGGGGTCGTTATCATGTTGGAATACTGCCCTGCAGCCCATTCTCCGAAGGGAGGGGATCATGCTCTTCTTCAGTATGTCACAGTACATGTTGGCATTCATGGTTCCCACAATGAACTGTAGCTCCCCAGTGCCGGCAGCACTCGTGCAGGCCCAGGCAATGACACTCCCACCACAATGCTTGACTGTAGGCAAGACACACTTGTTTTTGTACTCCTCACCTTGTTGCCGCCACACACGCTTGACACCATCTGAACCAAATAAGTTTATCTTGGTCTCATCGGACCACAGGACATGGTCCGATGATACCAAGGTCCTGTTTCCGGGCTTTGTCATCATCTTTAGAAGAGGCTTCCTTCTGGGACGACAGCCATGCAGACCAATTTGATGAAGTGTGCGTCGTATGGTCTGAGCACTGACAGGCTGAACCCCCAGCCCTTCAACCTCTGCAGCAATGCTGGCAGCACTCATACATCTATTTCCCAAAGATAACCTCTGAATATGACGCTGAGCATGTGCACTCAGCTTCTTTGGTCGACCATGGCGAGGCCTGTTTTGAGTGGAATCTGTCCTGTGAAACCACTGTATTGTCTTGCCCACCGTGCTGCAGCTCCGTTTCAGGGTCTTGACAATCTTCTTATAGCCTAGGCCATCTTTATGTATAGCAACAATTATTTTTTTCAGATCCTCAGAGAATTCTTTGCCATGAGGTGCCATTTTGAACTTCCAGCGATCAGTATGAGAGAGTGTGAGAGCGATAACACCAAATTTAACACACCTCCCCATTCACACCTGAGACCTTGTAACACTAGCAAATCACATGACACCAGAGAAGGAAAATGACTAATTGGGCCCAATTTGGACATTTCCACTTAGGGGTCTACTCACTTTTGTTACCAACGGTTTAGACATTAATGGCTGTGTGTTGAGTTATTTTGAGGGGGCAGCAAATGTACACTGTTATACAAGCTGTACACTCACTACTTTACATTGTAGCAAAGTGTCATTTCTTCAGTGTTGTCACACTGAAGAAATTATATGAAAAGATATAATAAAATACTTACAAAAATGTGAGGGATGTACTCACTTTTGTGAGATACTGTATATAGGTATAGCTATATACAGATATATATAGGAATATCTATTTACATATACAAAAAACATATTCTGCTAGGTGCAGAACATTGGAATGTAAAATATTTACAGTAAATACACAGTATAACCCTTTATTAAATATGACTATTGCATAAATATGCGTTTACATGTTTTCATCTACTTAAATGCAAAAGGCTCCAATGCATATATATATATATATATATATATATATATAAAACTCATATATATATATATATATATATATATATATATATATATATATATATATATATATATGTATATGTATGTATCTCAATGTTAAAGCCCTTGAGACTTCATATCTTTGAGCCCTTGTAACTTCTTTGTGCAATATTTTTATAAGATGGTGTTATTATGATTGTAACTGTACTTTGTAATGTATTTTTTAGGTGTTTTGTGACACTTTTTTGTTTCTTAAAACAGTTAACGAGAGCTCTGAGGATGCAGTAACATGAATTGCACTAACATGAATTGCGCTCAATCGATTGCACTTACTTTCAACTTGTAATACGACTGATAAACCTGATGCCCCCAAACACCTGTAATAAATCTCTTATTGCTAGCTTGCAAATGTTTGCGCTCCACTCATAATCTGGCCCTGTGTGTTTAATCAGTGATGTTTCACCCCTTCCACAGACAGATTACAAGTGGAGCTGTATTTAACGCTCCCATTCAATTGCTAATTACGCTAGAAGTAAGCTTTTTGCACGCGTCTGGTAGCACTCATAGGTAACAAAAATTCCCTTGTGCGCAAACCAGATGCATGTAAGAAGCCAAACTTAGAATATTGCACAAGCGATAACGTATTCCCCATAGAAGTCAATGGAGCAAAAACCTGATTGCATATTCTCAAGTATGGTAACCCGACATGAAAATAGAAATATTTCACATTACAATGTTTTTTCACATAGCAGAATATGTTCTACGTATTCATAAATACATATTTCTACATATATCTGATGGTATTTTGGCACAGTATCTATCTATCTATCTATCTATCTATATATATATAAAAAAATCAATACAAATATTTGCATAGGAAATTAGCACATCTAGGCAAGATTCCCCGCTGACTTTTCCCCATAACTACTCCATATACAATGTTACCAATGCACAAGAGAATTCTGGGTAAGATATGCAAATTCTCAGTTTTTTTACTGCAAATACTGTTTTAACACAGTGATCCTTTTAACAGGATTATTGCAGCAATACAGAAATCACTCACTAGACAGCATGTTTGTTCTTTTTAGAACTCGTCAGTAGGAGATAGATTTCTGGTTGCTGCATTGGTAAAGCTACTTCCAGGGTTAAATCAAAATTCATTCAAATTATGGTGGAGTCCTTAAATAAACCTATCCTTGAACAGGAAATATATAAGGTTATTAAATCCTTGCCCAAAGGAAAAACGCCAGGTCCAGATAACTTGCCTTTGGAGTTTTATTTGATACTAATGGAAAAGATTTTCCCAGTTTTAAGGGATTTGTATAAAGGTTATTTTGAGGATAATGTTAAAGCTTCCGAGGACTTTAAAAGGGCCAATATTGTTTTGATCCCTAAACCTAGCAAAGATCTTTTAGAATTAACAGCTTATAGGCCGATTTCCTTGCTCAATCTTGATTACAAGATTATGATGAAGATCATGGCAGAGAGAATGAAGCCGATTTTACCTAAAATCATACATGCCGACCAAGTAGGCTTCGTGAGTGGGAGGACCTCTGAAAAAAATATAAGGAGAATTCTCCAAGCAATTTGCCTATATAGTGGAGACAGTTCCGCTCTGCCGGAGGCCTTCCTGCTATCCTTGGATGCAAAGAAGGTCTTCGACAGAGTGGAATGGCCATTCATGGTCAAGGCCTTAAAGAGATATGGGTTTGGAGATAACTTTGTTAATTTTATTTGTAATATATACTCGGATACTAAGGCATCAATTTTGATCAACAATGATATTACTCAATCTTTTACACTTTCAAGAGGCACCCGTCAGGGTTGTCCTCTTTCTCCGTTATTATTTGACTTAGTTTTAGAGCCATTGGCTATTAAATTGAGAGAGCTATTATTAGGAATTAATATAGGTAATTCAACATTAAAAATATCATTATTTGCTGATGATCTTCTTCTCTTTGTGTCTAATCCTAAGGATACTATTAAATCTATGTTGGATCTTTTAGATAGATATGGTAATGTGTCCGGTTATAAAACAAATTTTTCAAAATCAAAAGTAATTTGGTTAAATATATTGAATAAATGTCAAACTTATCAGTTTATCGAATCAAACGTTTTGGAATATTTGGTTCTGAAACTCTCTACTGATCCTGCAGACTGGTATTGTGATAATATTCTTTCAGTTCTTCAAGAGAGTAAGGAAGAAATGGAGAGTTGGGCATCCCTCCCGGTTTTGATTTCGGGCAAAGTAAATCTTTATAAGATGTTCCTAGTCCCTAAAATTTTATATCCATGCAGGATGCTCCGCCTTTTAATCAAGAAACGGGATCTTGGCGCTTCAACCAAGCACTGAGGTATTTCCTGTGGAGTGGGAGGAAACCAAGAATAAAACTAGAGTCATTATATCAGACTTTTCCGGGAGGAGGATTAGCCCTACCAAACTTGGAATGGTACAATTTTGCTACCATTCTACATCTTCCAATTGATTGGTTACTACAATCATTTAAACTCTCTGATAGACATTTAGAGGAACAGGTTTGTTCCCCTCATTCTGTGGGGTTTATGGTACATTCATCAATAAACTTTTGGGGAGGACAATCACTAATCATCCCTTATATAAAGATATTTTAATTACATGGAGGAAGACTATGAGGCTACTCGGTTATCCAGCCACCATCTCTCAATGGTTACCTATTCAAGGGAACTGTTTTTTTCCGTTAGGTAACACAGTCAATATTTTTGGAGTTTGGTCACCATTTAAGGATCTTACTATTAAAGAATTTCTTGATTGCAACGCTAAGAGGCTGTACAACTTCTCGGAATTTCAAAATAAAATCCCCACAGTTCAGACCAAACACAAATTTTACTTCTTGCAAGTAAAAAATTATGTTTATAAAATTTTAAATTTATTTCCTCAAATATGTTTAGATCATCCTTTATTGGACAGTATTAAACACGAAAAATGTTCTTTATCTACCATTTATAAAATATTAAGAACAGCGGAAGAAGGGAAAAGCACAATAGAATTAGTGTCATACTGGGAGAAGATGTTAGATTTGCCTGATCTCCTAAATCAATTTGTTAGAAGTCTAAAAATAACTCAGTCTCTTTCCCATTCGGCATATTTAAGGGAAACCCAATTCAGGATATTCAATAAAGATTATCTTACACCACGTCGGGTAGCCAAGTGGAACACCAAAGTCAAGAAAACATGTCTCAAATGTTCTCAAAACGACCCAAACCTGGGCCATCTTTTATGGGATTGACCAAAAGTGAAGCAATTCTGGCTAAAAGTGGCCTATTTCCTCTCCCAAGTGGTAGAGTTTAGAATAACCCTCTCAATCTATTCTATAATATTATTGTCTTCCTGCACCTCATGGGGGAGCAAAGAAAAGTTCATCTTAACCGCCATATTAACTCTTAGAAAACTCTTGTTCAGCAATTGGACTAGCTCCAAAGTGCCCTCTATTAAGGAGGCAAAAAACTTGTTAATTAACACAGCATTAATAGCAGCCCATGATTACAGACTAGAGAGAAAAAAAGATAACTCGTACACGAAGATTTGGAGGGACTTTGTCACATATCAAGACAAAACCTTCATTAATCATATAGAAAAATGTATTAATATTCAATTGTAGGAACTTGGGGTATGAGAGGGACTTTAATTCCCCCCCCCCCTTCCTATCATTACTATGTCAAACACTGAAATTTTAAAACTTCACTTGGCATCTGAAATTCAATTATGTATTATCTTTGGATATTTTTTAATATCTTACTTTAAATGCACTTGTATCGTAAGTTTTCATCAATAAAGAAAAAGTAAAAAAAAAAAAAAAAACGCAATTGCGCTCAAGCGTTCACGTTTCACGTTTATACAAAGGTAAAACCAACGCGTGCAAACAGCTGCAATAAACCCCTTTTTGCTCAAGCGCAACTGTTAAAGCGCCACTCGTAATCTGGCCCACAGTTTATTTAATAGGAAATTAACCATCTGGGTACAACTACAGTAGCAAGGTTAGTAATCATCATTCTAATGTTCTTCTTGTACTTGCAGCTCTGTTTAAAGTTATTTTCTTTTTTTATTTTTTTTTAAAGAGCTTTATTAACATCCAAAAATAAATACAGAACAAGGAAAATAAAATGGGAATCTTCAGATACATAAAAATAGTTTTTTACAATCTTCTCCCAATGTATAGGCTTGGATGATATTATCACATAGGTGTGTAGATTCATTGCTCCATATTAAAATTATATTCATAACTTTGGAACAGTAAACTTAACTATGAACGTTGGAACCACTATTCCTCCAAGGGGGAGGGCACTAGAGATAGGGATCAGAAAGAGGAGTTAGGAGGAAAAGGAGAGAAAGGGAGACAAGGAGAGAGGGAACTTATGGTATTGTCATAAGTAAAGGAGCCTGTTGTGTAGTTAATTCTTCCCAAATAAATTTGATGTCTGCAAAAGTGCCAATCTGCTTCCTTTTATAGTAACCATATTCCTCAAGTGTTAGCATGTCTGCGACCTTGCTAATCCATTCTAGTAGTGTTGGCCTGTGCTGTGTTTTCCAGTGAAGTGCAATTAGAGATTTAGCGCTTGTAATGCCTATTTGTAATAGTCTGAGTCTCAATTTGCAAGGGAACGGGGGGAGGTCGTTTAGCAGAGCTATTCTAGGTGTCAGCTCAAATTCCTCAGTCAATATCTGCCTATAAAAAATTTCTATTTCGCGCCAGAATGGCTTGATTTTCTTTCATTCTTCCCCACTCAGATCATGTCCCAGTTCCTCATGCCATTTGGTCGTGTACGAGGGGAGCGTGTGTGTGTGTTCAATTTGTAAAAGTTTACGTGTCAAGGACAGCGAGTGTCGTAGTGGGGTTATGCTTGTGTCAGTTCCCTAAGAAAGTCTTTCTGGTGTGGTGAGGTGTATATAAAATGATGCAATTGGGAATATTTTAGCCAGTTAGAGTATCGTCCCCCTGCTACTACATTTAGACTTTCTCTCCCTGCCAACTTCCCATGAAGCGTAAATTCTTTTAGTGGCACTGTGTATCCCCATTCAGTTAGTCTCTGTTGTCCTTTATCTAACCCTCCAATCATCTCGGCATTCAGTGGTATGGGAAAAAGGGGTGAGCGATCCCCAGTAAAATACGTCTGGTGAAGATTAATATTATCCCATGAGTCAAAAACGTGTTTATGAATCATTAAATCGTTACATTGTGGGGGGCATAAGGATTTCGGTACCCAGCAAAGACCACCCACTGAAGGAACTCTAAGGATGTTAGAGTCTAGGGATACCCAGGCCTTCGAGTCACCTGCTCTATGCCAGTCTAGAATTCTTTGTAGGGTGACTGCATTATAATATACTGTTAAGTCTGGTAGCCCCAGCCCTCCATTGATTGTTGCTCTGTACATGTTGGATTTGTTAATCCTAGGTTTACCCTTTCCCCAAATAAAGGTATTTATGTGTCTTTGAAGTTGAGCTAGGTACCATTTGGGAAGAGCTATGGGCACAGCCTGAAGTAGGTACAATACCCTGGGTAGGGTGGTCATTTTAATGCATTGTGTGCGCCCCCACCAGGATATTGGTTTTAAGGACCAAGTACGGAGGTCTTGTTGCGTTGTTAATAAAAGTTTGGTGTAATTTTCTTTAAATAGTTGTGTGTGGTTGGGGGAGATATGTATCCCTAGGTATTTTATGGACCCGTCCCGGGCAATCATTGGACAAGTATTCGAAACATTAAGGAAATCAGTCCGGGTCATGGAGACATTTAGAATCTCCGATTTCTGCGGGTTTATCGAGAAACCCGAGAACTGGCCAAAGGTGTTAATTTCCTTTAAGATCATAGGTACTGTGTGGTGTGGGTCAGTGATTGTGAAGAGTACGTAATCAGCGTATAGTGCAATTTTAAAATCGTGTGGGCCTATTTTTACACCACGTATCTCTTGGTTACGTCGAATATGGGCTGCAAAGACCTCCATGGTTAAAATAAACAGTATGGGTGACAAAGGGCAACCCTGGCATGTACCATTTTGAATCCAGAAGGGGTCTGACAGCATTCCATTTGCCTTAACTTTTGCGGTGGGGTTTGTGTAAAGGCTAAGTATACGGGAAATCATGTGTGGTCCAAATCCTATCGCCTTTAGTGTCTCTTCAAGGAATCTCCAATTTATGCGGTCAAACTCCTTCTTGGCGTCCACCACCAAGAGGGCTGATGGAATTTTGTTATGTTTGGCATATGATATCAATGTCAGGGCTCTGATTGTATTGTCCCTCGCCTCCTGTCCCGGGACAAATCCCACTTGGTCCGTATGTATTAGGGACTGCAGTACTACGTTGATTCTTTTAGCTAAGATTTTGCCTAGAATTTTTATATCTGTATTTAGGAGGGATATTGGTCTGTAACTGCTGGGGTCTGTTAAATTTTTTTGGGGTTTGGGTATTACAGAAATATGTGCTGACAGCATATCTTGCGAGAGGGAGCCCTCGTTCTCTAATGTTTGGAATAAATTGAGTAAGTGCGGGGCTAGGATATGTTTATAAGTCTTATAATATGTGTTTCAGAAGCCGTCTGGTCCCGGGCTTTTACCCGTAGGTAAATCTTTTATTGCAGACATGACCTCTAACAAGCTTATTGGGTTTTCCAGTGTAGTGCGTTGTTCTGGTTGTAAAGTAGGAAAGTCTGCTTTGTTAATGTATGCCCGCATCTGTGCTAGGTGTTCGGGTGTGTCTTCTTTGCTAAGGTTATATAACTTGGCATAATATTCTTTAAAGTGGTTAGCAATACCTTCACTGTCTAGTATATCCCGCTTGTCAGGGGTTGTTAACTTATGTATCTGTGCTTTTAGTGTCTGGGTTTTTAAGGATCTGGCTAGGAGTGAACCTGCTCTATTACCCTCGAAAAAGTAGATTTTTTTTAAGACTCAATACTCGTCTCTGGGCCTCTTTCAAGAGTATTTTATTGAGTTCTTGCCTGGTTTCTGTTACCCTTTTTAGTAATGTATTGTCTTTTGGAGAATTTTTATGAGAGAGTTCCAGGCGGGCTAATTGTGTAGTCAGGGCGTCTACTGTCTGGTTGTACCTCTTCTTCCTATATGCAGTGTGTTTGATGCAATGGCCTCTGATTACCGCTTTGTGGGCCTCCCATAACATGTGTGGAGAAGTGTTTGGTGTCGCGTTAATACTAAAGTATTCCTTTAGTGAGGTCGCCAATGCGTCAGTTGTATGTGGTTGATGTAATAAAGAGTCGTCCATTCTCCAGATAAATGGGGTCATTGGGTGATCGGGCCATTGTAGTTGGGCGCTAACTTGGGAGTGATCTGACCATGGGGTTGGCTGGATATCTGCGTCTTTAAGTAAAGAGAGATGGTTTCTATCTATGAAAATGTAATCAATTCTGGTGTATACTGACCAGGGAAAGGAGAAAAAGGTGTAGTTGCGCTGTGTCAGATGTTTTAGTCTCCATGTATCGAGTAAGCCTAAATGCGTTAGGAGGCCGTGTTTGGGCTGTTGGTCTGTGAGAGGAGGCATCTAATGTAGGGTTTAGAGTGATGTTTAAATCTCCTCCTAAAATGAGGGTACCAATTTTATTTTCTACTACTAGGTTCTGTAATGTTTGGAAAAATTGGGCTTTCGTGCCATTGGGGGCATAAGCATTCACCAACGTCACCGGTTGGTGGAATAGTAAGCCTGTTAGGATTAATATTCTGCCTTCTGTATCTGTTATTTGTTTGTTAAGTTGGAATTGTATGTTTTTATGTATTAAGGTGCATACCCCGTTTTTTTTAACTCTGTCTGAGCTGTAATAACTTGTTGTGAATTCTTTCGAGTGGAATTTGGGTTCTGACTCCCTTATATAATGTGTCTCCTGTAAAAATATGATTGAATTTTTATGCTTAGCTAAGCTGCGCAGCGCAATAGCTCTCTTCGTAGGTGAGTTGAGGCCCTTCGTGTTCTGAGATATAATGTTTACTACTGGGTTAGCCATGTTGGTGTATGTTTGTTAGTGAGCACTGTGATTTTACCCTCAGGAGGATCGTCTGTAGCTTGGGTTGCAATACTCTGCTAGCACAGAATAGATAAAGGTGGAGGAGAGTTGTAGGTGAGATGGCTGTTTTACGTTCTCCGGAAATGACACAGAAAAAAGAGAAGGGATGGGTGGTGGTTCCAATACTGAAATAAATAAGCAAAACATGTAAGCAAATCAACAAAGGTAAAAGTAACAGACAACAATAACAATAACATTCCAGATGTCGTAAAGTACAATGTTCCATCATTGTACAATTAGGGGGAGGGCAAGGTAATGGGGAATTAGGGAGATGGATTTTCTTGTTTCCTCTGAGAGGGGTTGGGAGGTTAGAGGGGTTGGGGGGGAAAGGCATCTATTATGCCTATCCATTCTTGATATTGTGTTAAGACACCTGTTGTGATCATGGGGGCTAACTTATAAGTTGGGGGGGTGTAGGGCGGAGAAGGCGGAAAGGGGGGGAAATCTCCACATGTCACTAAGCAATCTATTGCGGATTTGTATTAAGTACTAGAGTCTTTGAAGTTGGATGGACATTTCCACAACAGTCATTGTTCGGAACTCTATTAGGGAGTTCTATCAAGTAAAAATCAAATATAAAGAGAAAGAGAGTACTCCCTTCATGTTGGTTCAGAGTCAGCTTCTGATTGGGCCTGCGAGGCTGTGGCGTTGTTTCTTCTCTTCTTCGGACCTGTCGACCAATCTGATTGTTGGTTAATTTTCGGAGTTTTCTTTTGTGTAGGTTTGTCTGTAATGAGATCTTTTATTGAAGACAACGTAGGTTGCGGGATATCAAGCTGTTGACAGAATGTTTCCAGATCTTCGGGTTCTTTATATGTATGGGTTTTATTGTCCTTAATAACTTTTATAGCAAAGGGAAAACCCCATCTGTAGGGTATGTTTAAGTCTGTTAAGTGCAATGTGAGGTATCTCACCTCCTTCCTCTTTGCTAATGTTAGGGGGCTCAAATCTGAGAAGATTTGTAGAGAGTCCTCCCCGAATCTAAGTGGGGATCTTTTCCTTGCCGCCAGCATAATTTTTTCCTTATCTGCAAACTTGTGACAACACAAGATTATATCTCTGGGTGGTGCAGATGGCGATGGTTTGGGTCTAAGGGCACGGTGTGCTCTGTCTAAAGATATTGTGTCATCTTTGCCTAGACCTAGTAAAAATTTGAATAGATTTTGTAGGTATGATGGGATTTGTGGTGGGGTAATCTCCTCTGGCACCCCCCTAATTCTCAGGTTTTGGCGCCTGCCTCTATTATCGAGGTCTTCGACTTGTGATTGCAGTTGCAATATTGTCATGTTTTGCTGTTGTAGTGCTATAGTCATGTCATCAGTGGTTCTGGTGTATTCCTCTGCTTGCTCTTCCAAGTGCAGTACTCTGTGACCCAGTGCATTAACATCTCTCTTAACTTCAGCTAAACCGTCCTTTATTGCCTTGCTGAGATGGTTCATGAATGTGCTTAGGTCATCTTTAGTGGGCTCAGGTCTGCCCGCGTTATAGGTGTGGGGTCAGCTGTGTGATCTGTTAGATCTGACATGTCCAATTGTGCAGTTTCACCTGAAAGCGCATTTACATTGTCAAATGACTTAAAGAATGAATTTAATTTCCCCCCACCAGGGGTTGCAGTTTTCTGCAGCTTGTCAGGCTTCTGTTTTCTGGCAGCCATGTGGCGATATTAACATAAAGTGTTAACACTATTGTTGGTCTAAGCGGGGTTCCCTTGTGGTGTCTTTTCCTTGAAATTAGTGACCCTTTTCCTCTATATATCCCTTTGAATATAGCTTTGAAGTGTCGCTGTGTAGATATGCCCCCAGGGCCTAATTTCGTGCGTGCGTGGCAACCAGCTCCGTATATTATGTGGGTTTGGGTTATGTCCCTTTAGCTAACAGATCTTTCAGTGTGCAGAGCCTCTCCCGCTCGACTTACTTAATTTTGGTGTCGCTGCTGCTCTCTCCTGTTTGTCACAGGTTTGTTTCTGTACCTGCGTTACCATGCGGCTCGTTCCCTGTAACAGGGTCTGTAGCATCTTGTCAGCGATCCGGCTAGTGGTAGTGATTACTGTCTTTAAAGCCAATGTCTGGAGTTGCCTTTTTAAGTGCGCTGCTCTGCAAGCCCCAGACCTGTTATGTCGGTCTTTCTCTGACCGGGAGATACTGCTCACCATGTGGGTAGTTCAGAGAGGCCTCTGCTAATAACCGCTGCTGCCTGTGTTCCTCCGCCGTTTATACGTCTGCTTTCGGTCTCCACACCTAACCCCCTGTTGTAGTGGTTATGACACGCTATTTCATGCCCATTTACTGTGCATTAGCCCCCTTAGCTGTACTTATATCAAGTGGATGTAGCCGGAGCTTCAGTTAGTTGCGGCCATATCTTTCCCGGCCGGCTCCGCCCCCCTAAAGTTATTTTTTAATATTAATCATTTACAAAATCTAATTGGTAAAGCTCTGCATTTTATACTTCACTGTAGCTCACATAATAAAGAGCGAAGACGTTACATTTCTGCAGTTATTTTGCACTGTTAAAAAGTTACACAACAAATATAAACTTCAAGATGGCGGCGCCCGGTGTAAAAATACTTCGCTAACTGATACTTTTAAAGGGTTAAAATAAGGTAACAACTTTAAAGATAGCTGCAGGCACAAGAATATATATATATATATATATATATATATATATATATATAGAATGCTAAATAGTAACTCTGCTACTGTAATTGTACACAGCAGGTTAATGTCCCTTTAAATCACGTGAGTGCTGTATATACTTTGAATGTGACTACAATCACAGTACCCTGCTACGAAATCTCTTGCCTGTGAAAGTGCCCTGATTTGCTTGCTTTACATATACACGTATATATAATTATATATATATATATATATATATATATATATATATATATATATATATTATATGAATATATAATCAGAAAGATATGATATTACCTGATCCAAAAGAGAGGGATTTTTATTGACACGATTCTCTCCCTATACACTTTTTGACCTTATAATATATATATATATATATATATATATATATATATATATATATATATATATATATATAAATAAATAACACTTGTGCAGCCAAGAAATTTGCACGCTAACCCGACCCTCATTTTGCCAGAGTTAACTAACACGCACTAACAGCAGGTTTAACGCTCTTGGTTCCCAGGAACTGCACGGGGTTGCACGCTCTCCAGAGCGTGTTAAGGTATTAACCCCTTAAAAAAGGAAACTAATGAATACTGATGGTTTTCTTCAGTATTTTTTGTTTTCTTCAATTGTCTTTGGTGCATTTATTCATATATTTGTTTCGTTAAAATGAAACAAATGCAAATTTCTAATATACAGTATATATATATATTGAGGAAGTGGTATCTTGAAAGACAAAGATTCTGGTATTTATGTTAATGAGATTACATATTTGGTGAGTGAACTTATGTTAATGCTGTCACTGTTTCTAGAGTGTTGTTATAGATGCAGCACATTCTATTTCTTCACTCAGCACAGTCAAATCATTCATCAATGAGATCAGGCCTGTCTCCAGACTGATACACAGGAACAGGCAACACCCTCTTCTGACATTTTTGAAGAACCATTATGACTCTTCTGCAGAGTTTGAGATAAAAAGCCAATTTTGAAGATTTGGTGAATATGCACATTGTACCCAGTGAATAAATACAATTTATTGCATTTAAATTAATCCATATTTTCATCACTAAAAATACAAATTTAGGGCCAGATTACAGGTGGAACGGTAGTTTGTGATTGCGTTCGAGAATTAAAACCGCTAGAAGTATTTTTTTTGTTTTATTTATTGTTAAATAGATATATAAATACCTTCTATATATACCTTCTATATATACATCTACTTGACTGCAAAAGGGCTCCAATGCACTTATATACAGTATATATACGTCTATTTATGTATACATATGTATTTATGTGTTTATATGTGTATATACTGTATGTCTGTAAATACATAAATACACATATAAATACATCTGTACACACACACACACACACACACACATATATATATATATATATATATATATATATATATATATATATATATATACATACAGTCATGGCCAAAAATATTGGCACCCCTGCATTTCTGTCAGATAATGCACCACTTCGCCCAGAAAATTGGTGCAATTACAAAGGTTTAGGCATTCTCATGTTTATTTCTTTTGTTTGAATTGGTATGACATAAAAAAGTGGAGAAGAAAAGCCAAATCTGACACATTCCATGCAAAACTCCCAAGATGGGCTGGAAAATTTTTTGGCACCCTCAATTTAATATTTGGTAGCACCCCCCTTGGAAAAAATAACTGAAACCATCCTGTAACGATCAATGGGTTTCTTACACCTGTCTACTGGAATTTTGGACCACTCGTTTTTCGCCAACTGCTCCAGGTCTCTCAGATTGGAAGGGTTCCTTTTCCCAACTGCTGTTTTGAGATCTCTCCACAGGTGCTCTATGGGATTGAGATCTGGACTCATTGCTGGCCAGTTCAGTACTCTCCAGCGCTTTGTCTTAAACCATTTTTGGGTGCTTTTTGACGTGTGCTTTGGGTCATTTTCCTGCTGTAAGACCCATGACCTCTGACGGAGATCCAACTTTCTGACACTGGGCCCTACATTGCACCACATAATTCTTTGGTAGTCTTCGGATTTCATAATGCCATGCACACAGTCAAGACATCCAGTGCCTGAAGCAGCAAAGCAACCCCAAAACATCAGTGAACCGCCACCATATTTGACTGTAGGAACTGTATTTTTTTTTTCTTTAAAAGCAAAACTGAAAGAGAAGCAGTCTGCCAGGAATGAACAGCAGCATCAATAACTTGTTCTATGGCCTGGTTGCTACCTGGGAGTAGTTTTCTTTAAAAGCCTCATTTCTTTTTCTGAAAACAGTAGAATGATGGGCATTACCAAAAAGCTGTGATTTTGTTTCGTCTGTCCACAGCACATTCTCCCAAAAGGATTTTGGCTTCTTCAGGTAAATTTTGGCAAACTCCAATCTGGCTTTTTATGTTTCTTTGTCAGCAGCGGGGTCCTCCTGGGTCTCCTTCCATAGCGCCTCTTTTCATTCAGATGGCGACATATAGTGCAAGCTGACACATTTTTACTCTGTGCCTGAAGGTCAGCTTGAATTTGTCTGGAAGTTGATCGAGGTTTTTTTATCCACCATTCGAACAATCCTTTGTTGCAATTTTTTTTATCAATTTTTCTCTTTCTTCCACGTCCAGGGAGATTAGCTACAGTGCCAAGGGCTTTAAATTTCTTTACAATGTTGCACACAGTGGACACAGGAAGATCTCTGGAGATGGACTTATAACTTTGAGATTGTCCATGCCTTTCCACAATTTTTGTTCTAAAATACTCAAACAATTCTTTGCTGCTCTTTCTCTTCTCCATGCTCAATGTGGCTCACAGACACACAACAGAAAGGTTGAGTACGTTTTTTACCATTTTAACTGGTTGCCGGTGTGATTTCTATATTGTCAGCACCTTTTAATTGATATAGATGAGTTTAATTACAAATTACAGGAGCATCACAAACTTGGAATGCAATTATTTCTTACAATTTTGAGAAGGTGCCAATAATTTTGTCCAGTCGATTTTTGGAGTTTTGCGTGGAATGTGTCAGATTTTTTTTTCTCCACTTTTTTGTGTCATACCAATACAAACAAAATAAAGAATGTGTCTGTACATGTATATGTGTATGCTGTGGTGTGTACGTGTGTGGTGTGTGTATGTTGTGCTTGACTGTTCATGTGTATGCTGTGGTGTATGTATGTTGTGCTTGTGTGTACATACAGTATGTGCTGTGTGGTGTGTGTATGTTGTGCTTGTGTGCACATGTATATGTGTATGCTGTAGTGTGTACATGTGTGGGGTGTGTATGTTGTGCTTGTGTGCACATGTATATGTGTATGCTGTGGTATGTACATGTGTGGTGTGTGTATGTTGTGCTTGTGTGTACATGTATATGTGTATGCTGTAGTGTGTACATGTGTGGTGTGTGTATGTTGTGCTTGTGTGTACATGTGTATGATGTGGTGTGTAGATGTGTAGTGTGTGTATGTTGTGCTTGTGTGTACATGTGTATGCTGTGGTGTGTACATATGTGCTGTGTGGTGTATGTATATTGTGCTTCTGTGTACATATGTGCTGTGTGTATGTTGTGCTTGTGTGCACATGTATATGTGTATGCTGTGGTGTGTACATGTGTGTGTACATGTGTGTGTGTGTACATGTATGTGTGTGTATACTGTGTGTGTTGTGTTTGTGTGTACATGTATGTATATGTTGTGTAGTGTGTGTGAGTATGCTGTGTGTATATGGTGTGTAGTGTGTTGTGTGGACATAGTTAGGTGGAGCATGATTGGGTGTGGGGTGAAGGGGCCCTTAATTTTTTTTAGCCCAGTCCTGCCTCAGTATATACAGTTGTATTTATTATATATGTGTTTTGAAAAATGAACAAGTGGACAAGTACAAAATCTAACTAAGCAAGTTACAAACTGGCACAAAATTGATTTATTTTTATTTTCTAGCATAAAGCTTTTTTATTTTAAAAAACACAATTATGTCCTGAATGCAAGCTATAAATTTACTGTGCTCAGCAGGAAGAGTAGGTCAGTGAAGGTAATCTTTCCTAGGTAGGAGTCTGAGTAAACCATGTCATTGTAGACACGTGTGCTATGTGTCTCTGTGCCTGTCTTTCAGTGAGGGACCTGCCTTTCTCCATGCTGAGAGAGCTGCAGGAGTGATAGAATGAAGCCACTTGTGTCTCACCTACCATTTATTGCAATTTCCCATACATTCTATATACTTTCCAGACATTTGACTTATTTCTGAATTATTTTGGCCACAATATGCATATTCACTATATTTTCCCCAGTGTCATTGAATGTTTTGTTGCAGACAAATACATAAATAAAAAATGCCCTGCAATATTCCTTCAGTGATTTGTTTTTTATTAATCCTTTATACCTAGTCAAGTTGGTGACTCACTGGCCACATTTTGACCTTCCAAGGACCCCTAAGAATTCAATACAGTACTATAGACATCTAGACTCCCATAATGCATCTCTTCTTTACCTTATTAACTCTTATTGTAAAAGAAAAAACAAACACATTTTGATGTGTGAGAGTTCACAGCTGGTTGGTTTGTTAAGAGCTTCCTCTACAGAGTACTACAATAGCATCTATCCAATTGCATAAAGGATGGTGTACTGTAAAATTGTTTTCTCCTTAAAGGGATAGGAAATAAAAAAAACTTTGAGTCATTTACCCGTGTAAAGCTCTATCATTACAAGGCTACATTTGTGTGTGACTTACACCTATATACCCCTGTAGAGCTCTGGTATCGTAAGGGAGACCCTACCTTAATAGAGCCTAACTATTGTTGTTTAATGAGCAGCCTACTTTATCTAGCTGTTGTCTTCCCGAGAACCCATAGCTGATGTTGCTGTCATGCACTTTTTAAAAAAATGTATTACTGTATGTACCATTATTTAATTTTTTTATGGTATAAAATAAAAACAAGATTAAAACCACTGCATAAGAAAGTGTTTTGCAAAGGCTAAACATATGTATAGATAGGGTGGGGTAGTGGGCGTGGTCTGGTCAATTGGTGGGTGGGATCAGAAGTGGCAAGTTAACATTTTGTCCCTGGCTAGTAGCTTAGTACTGGAAATTTTGAGCCCTGTATACAATATATATATATATACATACATATACATATCTAGACATAGTGGTACTTTAGTGGCTATATCCCTAGGGAATTGTCTAAGTAGCACAACACTTACATAATGAGGCCTATTTATCAAATTTCTTCTCAATATGCTTTCCGTATTCAGCCTTGCAACGCCGCCCCCTGCAGACTCGCGGCCAATTGGCCGCCAGCAGGGGGGTGTCAATCAACCCGATCGTACTCTATTGGGTTGAATTGTGGCGATTCCTGTCCGCCTGCTCATAGCAGGTGGACAGAGTTATGGAGCAGCGGTCTGAAGACTAGCCAGAAACACGGGCCCTCAAGCTCCATACAGAGCTTGATAAATGGGCCTCTATATGTTTATCTGGATAAGGTGGCAAAGATTTAGTTGTATACTGGTGTGTGGTGAGTCACCATGGGGATATTATATTTATTACATTATGCAGAAGGTATAATTCCCAACATATCCAAAGTGGATTTATTGATGGTGTTCCTGGTGGAATTAGAGGAATAATTTTGCAACAACTTTGAGGAAGACTGCTCTTCAGACATCTCATGATATCCAACCTATATAGAAAAAAGCTCAGGAAAAAAGGATGGCAGATGAATTTCTTACCAGAGAAGAAATTCCATAACAATTGCTGGTAGACATTCTGGAACTAGTCTCAACAACACTTCTTTAATTTGACTGCAACAAATGCTAAAAAGAGGAAGAGTCAAATGTAAGACTAAATTTAAATCTATTTTGTATAGTTATTTATCTAGTTCCAAAGATATGCCGGAAGTCTAATTCATATCATTACTTGGTAAAAACATATGATCAGTTTAACTTGTGAGCACTTATGAGGTGGATGAAATCTGCACCTGGATGCTTAAACCTATATGAGTATGTCTTTTATAAAGGAAAAATATTACTTCCAAATACGTATTTAAACTAAAAATGAAGTCTTTTTGCTAAATTATGCAATGAAGAAAACGAATTGTATCCGTGTATTAATGCCTAAGAGTATTTAAGACAGACAGCTAAAAGTACTGATTCAAATAAATTATATTTAATATGTTAAAACAAATGGTCTAAATGTTTCTAGTCATAGGCTCATTAATATAAAAAATGTAAATTTGTTACAAATGGTCTAAACGTTTCTAGTGATAAGCTCAAAGTACTGATTCAAATAAATTATATTTAATAAGTTAAAACAAATGGTCTAAATGTTTCTAGTCATAGGCTCATTAATATAAAAAATGTAAATTTGTTACAAATGGTCTAAACATTTCTAGTCATAGGCTCATTAATATAAAAAATGTAAATTGTTACAGTAAATACAGAGCGAAGGTCGGCCGACCAAATAAGGTTAAAATGTTCAGGGTACCCTGTTTAAAAAGAGGGGAAAAGGAAAAAATTGGATGTTCCCAGAGGAGTGATTGTTATGAAACCACAAATCAGTTTTTCTTTATATATTCATTTTCTGTTGCGGGGAGCAGTTTTTTAAAAACAAAACTTGATCTCCTTATTATGATAATAGGATTGTTCCTTGGTGTAAAGGTGTTAAAGTTAGTACTTACTGTCTGCTTCGAGCTTATCCTGCAGACCGGTCCTGGAGCCTGTCAGTAGTTTACCTTGTAACTCGTGTGGAGATGTTTCCGGTCTGTGTTCACAGACTAATCCTTTTTTGCTGTTCCTTGGCTCTGCAGTCCTGCGTGTGCTCTCTGAGGTCAGAGCAGTAGCTTGCAGTTACTTCGATACATTTTATCAGCGGTTTGTCAGCGTCAGCAGCTATCAGCTTTTTTAGAGATAAAGGGTTGGGGGGAGTAGATTTGTGAAAATTTTTGCCAGATTTTACCTGAATTGACGTTTTACATATAATATTCAGATATTGAGATTATTGATTCTGCAAAGAAGCAAAACCTGGAGTGGATTACTCACTAGGAAACCTAATAACAACTAGACAAACTAGTTGTAACTGAGAGTACAACAAAGTTATAAAGAGAGAGTAAATCCACTAGTGTCTAATAACACTATCACATCTACTAATATCATAAAGTTTTCCAAAGAAAATAGTGTTGAAAAATTGGTTCCCATTCATTCATACATTATAGTTTATTAGGCTAAGGAACTCACACTCATACAAGTAGCAAAAGCTGTGAATTAAAACCACTTGAACTCTGTGATTAGCATAATAGCCTTAAAGTTAATATGTCACTATTAGATATCCTCAATCCAAAAGATTTAAAGTTAACTAAGCCCTTACAATCCGAGGGCTGTTTTACTTTTACATATGCAATAAACGATATGAGGATATAGTATTAACTATTTGGTACTTAATATATCACAAGAGTAAGCAAGGTTAAAAACGGACGATAGGAGAGACAAAGCTGCCCCTATGAGGGGTCCGATAGGGGCAGCTTTGTCTCTCCTATCGTCCGTTTTTAACCTTGCTTAGACCGTTACATGATAGAATAAGAGAACATCTATCCAACATAAAAAGAGGTAATTGCAAACATCTATTATCTAAACATTTCACAGAAAAACATCAAAAAAAACCAATAGGATTCACATACTGGGGTATAAAAAAGATACATAATAACAGAGGAGGTAATATGGAAAATATGTTACTATTAAAGGAAGCTGAACTCATATTCAAATTCAATACTCTCACACCATATGGCCTCAATGCAGAGCTTAACTTGAATCCTTTCTTGTGAGTGCAGCGAAAACAGTGAACAAAAGTACAATAGTGTACTGATTACCCGATAGAAAATAACCATTATTTGATGGCACATATCCTCATACTTATTTGAATATGACAACAATTGAATTAACACACCACAGTCTCCCTTCACATTTTCACTAAACATCACTTTTCACTCACATGTTTTATTTATTTCATTTATTTATTTATTTTATTTTCTATAAATATAATTCAGTATAAATGTGTTAACAACATTAGTTGTATACAAAGAATCTGTCATTGAAAGAAAATGAATAAGGCTAAGAAATGATAATTTATAAACCGGAACATATTAGAGCATTAATTAGGGGGAGTATCCTAACCTCAACAGGACTATATAGGAGCCTAAAAGACACACCAGATTATACAGTCTTGATAAAGGCGCAAGTTACGGCGCTGAAACGCGTAGAAAACCTGACATCGAGTGTGGAAAGATTGGCTCCAGTACAAGAAACACTCCCCCCACGATCCGGTTGCCTGATTGGTCCTCCGTGTACAACGTCAACGTCACACGCACATCAGGGTAGGAAGCAGTTGCGGAGGAAATTCAAACAGCGGCAAAGCCGCTTGGAGAACTCGACCTACTTAAAAAAAGCACTCTTCCCAGAACCCAAGGTAATACAAAGAAAACACGGAGGTAAGGAATATCAGAGGTCCGGTTAGGGGGAGAATAAACTGCAAAATTAACAACAGCACAGTACTACATTTGGATTTTAACTGTTTTAAAATTGGTTGTGGCCACAACTTAAGAAAACCATAAGGATTACAAATCCGAACTTCCACCATAAGGATTAAAAATCCGAACTTTTAGCATTGTTTTACGATAAAGATGTACCCCCACATGCTCTAAACAGATTCAATGTATGGTATAACCATAAAATACGATTGAAACGATCTTATACTGTTTTTTATCTTAGTAAAGTTTTTGAATTTATCACGATTTGTTTGTTTATTCACCTAGAAGTTAAGCCATTTTTTTCATCACGATTTGTTTGTTTATTCATTTAAATTCATCACGTTTTAAATTCATCACGTTTCAAATTCATAACGATTTGTTTATCTATCCATTTTGAAGCACAATTTGTGTATCAATTTTATTTAGAGGCACATCAATTTATTTAAAGGTACAGTGATAATACACCGAGCATACACATTTTGGATAAATAGAAGGATTTTATAAAATTGTCCTTGAAGAATTTTAAGAATCAACGTTTTGTTTTTGTTTGTTTATTTATTCACATTTTTTGGAGAGACACTACATAACACCAGAACCACACAATATTTATGATTCAAAGTAATTATATTTATTCAAAGAAATTATATTTGGTAAATCCATACACATTCTATCACAGTGTATACACACTTCAAATCATAGTTTATACTCACAGCTCTTTTAGAGCGCTCCCCACACCCATCACTACTTGCACATTTCTATACATCTGATATTGGGAGCATATCAGATTTGGGGAAGCTAGTTGAGTCCCATCTACGTATCACTCCACACTTTCCTTTTCTTGCATTCTTCTTTTCTCCCGTAGAGTGAACAGTAGATAAAACCATGGACATGTTTAATCTAAGAGATAATATATTATCTGATATATCGAATAATTCTAATGACACACTAATACATAAAACTAATATAGACATACATGAAGAAATGTCTGAATTAGAAAATATAATGATGAGAGAAATAAAACAAAAAATTGAAATAATATTTATGGAAAAATACACCAGTTCTAATATGGTCCCAAGAGGACTTAGACTGAAGAAAAATTGCACTTTCGAATTAGAAGAAGATCACGAAAATGAATGGTGCAATGTACTAGAAAAAGCATCATTAGATCTGATGCAAGTAATTATAAAATCTCGCACTAGAACATTAGAAAATCTTTCCATAAAAATTAATCAATTTAAAGAAACACTCAAACCATATATAGAAGATAGCAAATTTAAAGAAAAACAACAAAGCATCATTAAAAATATGAAAGATCTTAACACAAGTATATATAATAGTAAAAGAAAAAAATTAGAGAGAGATGAAACTGACTATAATCATAACCAAAATAAAAATAAAAGAATTTCACCAAAAAACTACTGTGAAAATAATGACACAGATATAGAAGAAACAGAAATGGAAACAATTGATACAGATAAGAACAACACAAATAAAAAAGGAAATAATGAACTTTTTAAAAAAACGAATAAAAACAATCAACAATATTCAAATAAAAAAAGTGATCATACGAATAGAGAACAATGGACTAAAAATGTAAAAAAAGAATATAGAGATAATTATGAACAACACACAGGGACATATCCAGATAGACACAGAGAAGAATATAATTCTAGACATCATTCTAATAGATATTTTAGAACCCATAGAAATGATTATGGGCAAAATTATAGAGATACAGATAATTATCACAGAAGTAGAACCAATAACTATGGAGGTGGATTCTACAATTACAACCATAACCCAACACAAAATCGGGAATACAGATATTCAAATAGAGACTATAGAAATAATTACACACAAAATTGGAAGAATAGAGATCACTACACAAATGATTGGAGCAGCAGACAAAATTGGAGAAGAAACACACACAATCCAAATATGAATTATCATGAAAGAGAAGAGTACAGATATCACAATCAGGAAGAACTTAATTCCAATCATGATAGACGAAGACACAACTCATATAATGACCACCCAAGACAACAACAATATTATAGGGAATATGAACCAAATTATAACAGATATCACAATAATAATAAAGAAACCAGAGACTCACAAAGAAAGATAGAACTTGATAATAGATATGATGTATTGGAAACCATAGATGATGACAATCAACATTTTTTAGGGATAAGACAAGAACACCCATCCACATCCAACACTATACAACAAGAAAACAGAGAGAGATTAAAAAATCAAAAGAAAAGAAGATTAGAGGAAGTAGAGGAAGAAGAGGCAGAGAGCCCAGGAAAGCACAAAAAAACGAGATAAACACAACAGAAAGCAATAACATTAATAAGGGCATTTTTAATTTAAGTGATAAACCCCTAAATAGAGAACAGGAAAATGTCCTAGCTAAAGGATTATCATTTGCCCCAACTACTAGGTTAAACAAATTCAACACCCTAATAAATGCAAACCAATTTATACGCAAACTCACCTTAAAAAGACATTTTTTGAAAAATCCCCAAGAGAATCAAATACAAACTAAAAAATCAGAATACATTCACACATCACTTAAACCTAAATCATCATACTATCCGACACAAGACAAAGGAGCACATATTGAAATGTTTGAAAAACTAATAAAAGAAGAAATAGAGAATTGTGAAATCAATAAAAGAAAACCATCTAATCTAACTAAAAAAGAGAGAACTATCTTAAAAGAACTTAAAGAAGACCCAACCATCACAATAAAAAAAGCAGACAAAGGCGGAGGGTTAGTTGTATTAAATACTAAAGATTACATTATGGAAGCCAATAGAATACTGGGAGACACAGAAACCTACAGAAAATTATCATTTAACCCTATTCAAAAACAGACAAAAAATTTCGAAACAATTTTAAATATTGCCAAAACAGCAGGAATAATAAATAATCAAGAGTATCAATTCATAAATATACAATATCCAAAAACTCCAATATTCTATTACCTCCCTAAAATACATAAAACACTAGACCACCCACCAGGACGTCCAATAATCTCAGGAATTGATGCTCTTACTTCTAATATGTCACAATATGTGGATTCATTCCTACAAAAATACGTACAAAACTTACCTTCTCATTTAAAAGACACCACAGATTTTTTAAATACATTAACAACAATAAAATGGCAAGAGGACTACACATTAGTCACATGCGACGTCAATTCATTATACACCAACATACAACACAAATTAGGAATAGAAGCCGCAGAATACTACTTGAACACAGATTATGAAATGAAAAATCCACAGATTAAATTTATTTTAAACTGTATGCAATTCATATTAGAAAATAATTATTTCAACTTCAATCAAACATTTTATTTACAATTAAAAGGAACAGCTATGGGCACAAGGTTTGCACCCAGTTACGCTAACTTATTCATGGGGAGGTTTGAGGATAAATATATCCTACACTCCCCATGGGGTGCAAACCTTGTGCTCTATAGGAGATTCATAGACGATATGTTTCTGATCTGGAAAGGGGACCAAGAACTCCTCAATTTATTTCTAGAAGACATAAATTATAACACTTGGGGTTTAAGTTTTACCCATGAATATAGTAAAACAAATATACATTTTTTAGATGTTCAAATAAATATTATAAATAACACCATCACAACAGAAACATATTTCAAACCTACAGATACAAATAGTTACATACATCCGGATAGCTGTCATTTGGAAAGATGGATCAACAATACACCTAAAGGCCAGTTCTATAGGATAAGAAAAAACTGTACAGATGAAAATACATTTCAGAAACAAGCGAACACTTTGGAAAGGAAATTTAAAGAGAAGGGATATAAAGATAAAATAATACAAGAAGCCAAAAATCAAGCAATAAATAAAGATAGAACAGAATTATTAAAATATACAAATAAGAACAAAAACTTATCACATAACCAAATATCATTCATTACAGAATACAGTGAAGATCATAAGATTATAAAAAAGATTCTAGATAAACACTGGCACATAATTAGAAAAGATCCACTACTAACTGACATTGTAAAATCACGACCTACACTAATATTCAGGAAGACAAATAATCTGGGAAGTATACTGGCACCCAGTCAATTTAACAAATCATCTAAACCAAGAGACCAAGACCTATACGGAAATGCTCTGCAAGGTTTTTTTTCCTTGCACAAGCTGTAAAGCGTGCAAATATGGTAAAAAAAGTAAAGTAGTAATATCCTCCAATAACAACTATAAATACCCCATAAGAGACACCATTAGGTGTTCAGATACAAATGTAATTTATTTAATCCAATGCAAATGCAAATTACAATACTTAGGGCAAACGAGTAGACCGTTACATGATAGAATAAGAGAACATCTATCCAACATAAAAAGAGGTAATTGCAAACATCTATTATCTAAACATTTCACAGAAAAACATAAAAAAAAACCAATAGGATTCACATACTGGGGTATAAAAAAGATACATAATAACAGAGGAGGTAATATGGAAAATATGTTACTATTAAAGGAAGCTGAACTCATATTCAAATTCAATACTCTCACACCATATGGCCTCAATGCAGAGCTTAACTTGAATCCTTTCTTGTGAGTGCAGCGAAAACAGTGAACAAAAGTACAATAGTGTACTGATTACCCGATAGAAAATAACCATTATTTGATGGCACATATCCTCATACTTATTTGAATATGACAACAATTGAATTAACACACCACAGTCTCCCTTCACATTTTCACTAAACATCACTTTTCACTCACATGTTTTATTTATTTCATTTATTTATTTATTTTATTTTCTATAAATATAATTCAGTATAAATGTGTTAACAACATTAGTTGTATACAAAGAATCTGTCATTGAAAGAAAATGAATAAGGCTAAGAAATGATAATTTATAAACCGGAACATATTAGAGCATTAATTAGGGGGAGTATCCTAACCTCAACAGGACTATATAGGAGCCTAAAAGACACACCAGATTATACAGTCTTGATAAAGGCGCAAGTTACGGCGCTGAAACGCGTAGAAAACCTGACATCGAGTGTGGAAAGATTGGCTCCAGTACAAGAAACACTCCCCCCACGATCCGGTTGCCTGATTGGTCCTCCGTGTACAACGTCAACGTCACACGCACATCAGGGTAGGAAGCAGTTGCGGAGGAAATTCAAACAGCGGCAAAGCCGCTTGGAGAACTCGACCTACTTAAAAAAAGCACTCTTCCCAGAACCCAAGGTAATACAAAGAAAACACGGAGGTAAGGAATATCAGAGGTCCGGTTAGGGGGAGAATAAACTGCAAAATTAACAACAGCACAGTACTACATTTGGATTTTAACTGTTTTAAAATTGGTTGTGGCCACAACTTAAGAAAACCATAAGGATTACAAATCCGAACTTCCACCATAAGGATTAAAAATCCGAACTTTTAGCATTGTTTTACGATAAAGATGTACCCCCACATGCTCTAAACAGATTCAATGTATGGTATAACCATAAAATACGATTGAAACGATCTTATACTGTTTTTTATCTTAGTAAAGTTTTTGAATTTATCACGATTTGTTTGTTTATTCACCTAGAAGTTAAGCCATTTTTTTCATCACGATTTGTTTGTTTATTCATTTAAATTCATCACGTTTTAAATTCATCACGTTTCAAATTCATAACGATTTGTTTATCTATCCATTTTGAAGCACAATTTGTGTATCAATTTTATTTAGAGGCACATCAATTTATTTAAAGGTACAGTGATAATACACCGAGCATACACATTTTGGATAAATAGAAGGATTTTATAAAATTGTCCTTGAAGAATTTTAAGAATCAACGTTTTGTTTTTGTTTGTTTATTTATTCACATTTTTTGGAGAGACACTACATAACACCAGAACCACACAATATTTATGATTCAAAGTAATTATATTTATTCAAAGAAATTATATTTGGTAAATCCATACACATTCTATCACAGTGTATACACACTTCAAATCATAGTTTATACTCACAGCTCTTTTAGAGCGCTCCCCACACCCATCACTACTTGCACAGGTCAAACTAAACTAACATATACAATAGCCCTTTCACACTTCTTAAGGTTACAATAAAGCAATTTTTAATTAATCTCTTTATTCACTGTTTAAACCTTCTGAAAACACTGGGCAATCTCCTTTCTCCATCTCAATTACCAGATCTCGGCTCTGTACCATCTTGGTTATCTCACAGAGGTACTGTATGTTGAGATGTGGTAGTAGGAGATGTCGACAATGTGAAAATGTTTTGGCAACATACTCTTTTCAATCCGAGACCGAGACCACAGAGAAATGCTATCCTAATCAATCATGTCTAAATTGTACATTTAGCTTTGTGATATATGTACTAACATGCAATCTATGTAAACTCCAGTATGTAGGGTTAAAATCAAGAGATATAAAATCAAGATAACGTGAACATCTTTCAACCATCAAAAATAGCAAATCTAAAACACCATTAGTCCAACACTTTGTAACTAAACATAATGGGTCTGACTCAACACTGAGATGGCAGGCCATAGAGAAAGTTGTCTGTCCCCCTAGAGGAGGAGATTTAAACTACTAGGGAAAAGAGAGATGTATTGGATCTTCCCCCTTCAGACATGTGTGCCCAGCAGTCTCAATTCTGAATACGACCCCATTAACTATTGGGAATTATTGAAAACTATAGTTTATGTTACATGATATCTTCAGTATATACACAATATTATTCCATATGTTGACAATAGACTAGTGTCTCTGTGGCATATTTATCAAAGCGTCAACTGAAAATACGCTTGAATCCAGCTTCATATTTGTCACGAGATTGATCCGCTGCATCATGATCATCAAATGTTGAAATTTGTGACGTAATATACACTCCCGCGATCTCAATCCGGCTTAGATTGATGCTTGCATCATTACAGATGTTTAAAATTCACATTCAACTCTATTTGACCCTTTTCCCAATTTATCATACATTTAACAGGTACGCTCGTGTCTATTCCGATGCAGCGTACCTATTTTTCAATCTGCCATGCTTGAGGCCGCGGATGCCATAGAAATTAATTGAAGTCTGAAAACACAGAAAGCTTATGTTCGATGCTACAAGAGAATGAAGTATATTACATAATAAAAGTAAATTAGAAACTTTATTAAAATTGTATACCCTTTCTAAATCAAACAATATTATTGCTCCACATATTGTGCACTAGTAGATATAGGGATAAAAATGAAAAATACATTACTACTTATGGATTATGTAGCAACTTTGTCTCAAGGGAACAATATTATTTTTCCAAATTTGTTGCAAAGTTTTGCCCCAAACTTGTTGCACTAATAGATATAGAGATAACATTAAATAAATACACAGCATAATATAGCTAACTTCCTTTTTATTTTTTTGGAAAAATCTATTTGCATCATGTTTAAGGCATGTAATACAAGTCCCACTCTCCACTTCGCACCAAATTTGACGTGACACTTTTCGCACCAATTATGACGCAAACTCCTAAACAACCCACACACTAGTGAATTTTTCAACCACTTTTGATTGGAATATGCATAATCATTTTAAACTATCACTAACGAATTTAAATTGCTCGATACTTGTGACATTGATCACTCATCAGAACTTGTAAGTGCCATTTGTTACATTGTGTATTCTACTTTGAAAGTATGTATATGTAAAATTAGTATCAAAGATAAACATTGATGCTGACATTAGGACACAGAATAATATTTTAGACAATGATTTTAAAATTTGAATTGATGTTTGATTCAATATAATCTTAAACTGATAGCTCAAAGGAATAGCCCACCTAACATTAAACTGTCATGAATCAGATACAGTAGATATTAAAATCACCTCTTTACTGTCATGCTATTTTCAGTGTATTTCTTCCTTCTCTTGAATTTATTTTTCAGTAAGAAATGTCATCTTATATGCCAGCCCATTTTGTAACACCTGTGAAGGGGTGGTTTTTAAAACTAGATTGCAATGAGGAGGGGTTACACGGGTACAGAGAGAAAACTGGCCCAGCTCTTAAAATATCCATTGATTGCAAATAAATACATATGATTAGTGATGTCGCGAACATAAAAATTTGCGTTCGCGAACAGCGAACGCGAACTTCCCCAAATGTTCGCGAACGGGCGAACCAGGCGAACCGCCATAGACTTCAATAGGCAGGCAAATTTTAAAACCCACAGGGACTCTTTCTGGCCACAATAGTGATGGAAAAGTTGTTTCAAGGGGACTAACACCTGGACTGTGGCATGCCGGAGGGGGATCCATGGCAAAACTCCCATGGAAAATTACATAGTTGACGCAGAGTCTGTTTTTAGGCCATAAAAGGCATAAATCCCCTAACATTCCTAAATTGTTTGGAATAACATGCTTTAAAACATCAGGTATGATGTTGTATCGATCAGGTAGTGTAAGGGCTACACCCGCTTCACAGTGACAGACCAAACTCCCTGTTTAAAGGGACAGTCTACACCAGACTTTTTATTGTTTTAAAAGATAGATAATCCCTTTATTACCCATTTCCCAGTTTTGCATAACTAACACATTTATAATAATATACTTTTAACCTCTGTGATTATCTTGTATCTATGCCTCTGCAAACTGCCCCTTTTTTCAGTTCTTTTGACAGACTTGCAGTCTAGCCAATCAGTGCCTGCTCCCATTTAACTTCTCGTGCACGAGCACAGTGTTATCTATATGAAATACGTGAACTAACACCCTCTAGTGGTGAAAAACTGTTAAAATGCAATCTGAAAGAGGTGGGCTTCAAGGTCTAAGAAATTAGCATATGAACCTCCTAGGTTAAGCTTTCAACTAAGAATACCAAGAGAACAAAGCAAAATTGGTGATAAAAGTAAATTGGAAAAATGTTTAAAATTACATGCTCTATCTGAATCATGAAAGTTTATTTTGGTTTAGACTGTCCCTTTAACGCACCCCAAACAACCGCAAACAGTCCATTTGCACAACCGCAAACTCCCCATTTGCACAAGGTTGGATACCAAGCGAGCCATGTCCCGTTCCTTGTCCTCACTGATGTCATTGAAGGTCTCTTCCTCCACCCAGCCATGTACAACACCAAGGGTCCCCGAAAGGTGACAACAAGCCCCCTGGGATGCCTGCTGTGCTTGGTCTTCCACCTCCTCAAAGCCACCTTCCTCCTCTGACTCCTCTTCTTCAGACTCCTCTCTCTGCGTTGCCTCTCTCTGCGTTATTATAAGGTGTGTTAAGTAGTACTATTCCTATCAGTTTAATCCCTGTTATGTCCCCTATCAGGGGACCTGTATATGGCATCGATTTTAGGAACTGGGAGATGGAAAAAGATGCTTGGTCAGTCCTCCTACTTCAAATTTGGGGCACTGCGCGTGCAATCTAATGTGCCACCAGATAGGAGTGGTGTGTTAAGTAGTTCTATTCTTATCAGTTTAATCCCTGTTTCGTTCCCTATCAGGGGACGTGTATATGGCATTGATTTTAGGAACCGGGAGATGGGAAAAGATTCTTGGTCGGTCCTCCTACTTCAAATTTGGGGCACTGCGCGTGCAATCTAATGTGCCACCAGATAGGAGTGGTGTGCTAAGTAGTACTATTCTTATCAGTTTAATCCCTGTTACGTCCCCTATCAGTGTTGGTTTTTTTAAATGTACACTACTGTTACACCAGATATGAGTTGCACTGGTGTGACACTGTGCCCTGGCAGGCAGGCACTGAAACGCACACGTGTGAAGGAAACTGGCTGCTATTATTTCACAGTCAAAAAAGTGTTGTTTTTTTTAAATGTACACTACTGTTACAACAGATATGAGTGGTGGCACTGGTGTGACACTGTGCCCTGGCAGGCAGGCACTGAAACGCAAATGTGTGAAGGAAACTGACTGCTATTATTTCACAGTCAAAAAAGTGTTTTTTTCAAATGTACATTACTGTTACACCAGATATGAGTTGCACTGGTGTGACACTGTACCCTGGCAGGCACTGAAACGCACACATGTGTGAAGGAAACTGACTGCTATAATTTAACACAGTCAAAAAAGTGTTGTTTTTTTTAAATCTACACTACTGTTACACCAGATATGAGTTGCACTGGGGTGACACTTTGCCCTGGCAGGCAGGCCCTGAAACGCACACGTGTGAAGGAAACTGACTGCTATTATTTAACACAGTCAAAAAAGTTTTTTTTTTTTTTAAAATCTACACTACTGTTACATCAGATTTGAGTTTCATTGGGGTGACACTGTGCCCTGGCAGGCAGGCCCTGAAACGCACACGTGTGAAGGAAACTGACTGCTATTATTTAACACAGTCAAAAAAGTGTTTTTTTTTTAAAATCTACACTACTGTTACATCAGATATGAGTTGCACTGGGGTGACACTGTGCCCTGGCCGGCAGGCACTGAGACGCACACGTGGGAAAGAAACTGACTGCTATTATTTAACACAGTCAAAAAAGTGTTTTTTTTTTTTTTAAATCTACACTACTGTTACACCAGATATGAGTTGCACTGGGGTGACACTTTGCCCTGGCAGGCAGGCCCTGAAACGCACACGTGTGAAGGAAACTGACTGCTATTATTTAACACAGTCAAAAAAGTGTTGTTTTTTTAAAATCTACACTACTGTTACACCAGATATGAGTTGCACTGGGGTGACACTGTGCCCTGGCAGGCAGGCCCTGAAATGCACACGTGTGAAGGAAACTGACTGCTATTATTTAACACAGTCAAAAAAGTGTTTTTTTTTTTTTAAATCTACACTACTGTTACATCAGATATGAGTTTCACTGGGGTGACACTGTGCCCTGGCAGACAGGCCCTGAAACGCACACATGTGAAGGGAAGGAAACTGACTGCTATTATTTAACACAGTCAAAAAAGTGTTTTTTTTTTAAATCTACACTACTGTTACACCAGATATGAGTTGCACTGGGGTGACACTTTGCCCTGGCAGGCAGGCCCTGAAACGCACACGTGTGAAGGAAACTGACTGCTATTATTTAACACAGTCAAAAAAGTGTTGTTTTTTTTAAATGTACACTACTGTTACACCAGATATGAGTTGCACTGGGGTGACACTGTGCCCTGGCAGGCAGGCACTGAAACGCACACGTGTGAAGGAAACTGACTGCTATTATTTAACACAGTCAAAAAAGTGTTTTTTTTTTTTAAATCTACACTACTGTTACATCAGATATGAGTTTCACTGGGGTGACACTGTGCCCTGGCAGGCAAACCCTGAAACGCACACGTGTGAAGGAAACTGACTGCTATTATTTAACACAGTCAAAAAAGTGTTGTTTTTTAAAATCTACACTACTGTTACATCAGATATGAGTTGCACTGGGGTGACACTGTGCCCTGGCCGGCAGGAAAACAGGTACAACGTATGGAAAATGAAGGGCAATATCTCACAAGGAATAATACAGTTATACAGTCACAGACAACAGCTCAACAATTAGTAAGGGCTTCGCTAGGACAGAACATTACCCCTCATCAATGCCTCTCATTTTAACATGTAAACTCTCTAGTGTCATCGATGATACGAAGATCCCACTGAGGGATCTGAAAACCAGAACACATCTGAAGACATAGAAACTTAAATTAACATTGAAGCTATCAGTGTTGTTTTTTTTAAATGTACACTACTGTTACACCAGATATGAGTTGCACTGGTGTGACACTGTGCCCTGGCAGGCAGGCACTGAAACGCACACGTGTGAAGGAAACTGACTGCTATTATTTCACAGTCAAAAAAGTGTTGTTTTTTTTTAAATGTACACTACTGTTACAACAGATATGAGTGGTGGCACTGGTGTGACACTGTGCCCTGGCAGGCAGGCACTGAAACGCAAATGTGTGAAGGAAACTGACTGCTATTATTTCACAGTCAAAAAAGTGTTGTTTTTTTCAAATTTACATTACTGTTACACCAGATATGAGTTGCACTGGTGTGACACTGTACCCTGGCAGGCACTGAAACGCACACGTGTGAAGGAAACTGACTGCTATTATTTAACACAGTCAAAAAAGTGTTGTTTTTTTTAAATGTACACTACTGTTACACCAGATATGAGTTGCACTGGGGTGACACTGTGCCCTGGCAGGCAGGCACTGAAACGCACACGTGTGAAGGAAACTGACTGCTATTATTTAACACAGTCAAAAAAGTGTTTTTTTTTTTTAAATCTACACTACTGTTACATCAGATATGAGTTTCACTGGGGTGACACTGTGCCCTGGCAGGCAAACCCTGAAACGCACACGTGTGAAGGAAACTGACTGCTATTATTTAACACAGTCAAAAAAGTGTTGTTTTTTAAAATCTACACTACTGTTACATCAGATATGAGTTGCACTGGGGTGACACTGTGCCCTGGCCGGCAGGAAAACAGGTACAACGTATGGAAAATGAAGGGCAATATCTCACAAGGAATAATACAGTTATACAGTCACAGACAACAGCTCAACAATTAGTAAGGGCTTCGCTAGGACAGAACATTACCCCTCATCAATGCCTCTCATTTTAACATGTAAACTCTCTAGTGTCATCGATGATACGAAGATCCCACTGAGGGATCTGAAAACCAGAACACATCTGAAGACATAGAAACTTAAATTAACATTGAAGCTATCAGTGTTGTTTTTTTTAAATGTACACTACTGTTACACCAGATATGAGTTGCACTGGTGTGACACTGTGCCCTGGCAGGCAGGCACTGAAACGCACACGTGTGAAGGAAACTGACTGCTATTATTTCACAGTCAAAAAAGTGTTGTTTTTTTTTAAATGTACACTACTGTTACAACAGATATGAGTGGTGGCACTGGTGTGACACTGTGCCCTGGCAGGCAGGCACTGAAACGCAAATGTGTGAAGGAAACTGACTGCTATTATTTCACAGTCAAAAAAGTGTTGTTTTTTTCAAATTTACATTACTGTTACACCAGATATGAGTTGCACTGGTGTGACACTGTACCCTGGCAGGCACTGAAACGCACACGTGTGAAGGAAACTGACTGCTATTATTTAACACAGTCAAAAAAGTGTTGTTTTTTTTAAATGTACACTACTGTTACACCAGATATGAGTTGCACTGGGGTGACACTGTGCCCTGGCAGGCAGGCACTGAAACGCACACGTGTGAAGGAAACTGACTGCTATTATTTAACACAGTCAAAAAAGTGTTTTTTTTTTTTAAATCTACACTACTGTTACATCAGATATGAGTTTCACTGGGGTGACACTGTGCCCTGGCAGGCAAACCCTGAAACGCACACGTGTGAAGGAAACTGACTGCTATTATTTAACACAGTCAAAAAAGTGTTGTTTTTTAAAATCTACACTACTGTTACATCAGATATGAGTTGCACTGGGGTGACACTGTGCCCTGGCCGGCAGGAAAACAGGTACAACGTATGGAAAATGAAGGGCAATATCTCACAAGGAATAATACAGTTATACAGTCACAGACAACAGCTCAACAATTAGTAAGGGCTTCGCTAGGACAGAACATTACCCCTCATCAATGCCTCTCATTTTAACATGTAAACTCTCTAGTGTCATCGATGATACGAAGATCCCACTGAGGGATCTGAAAACCAGAACACATCTGAAGACATAGAAACTTAAATTAACATTGAAGCTATCAGTGTTGTTTTTTTTAAATGTACACTACTGTTACACCAGATATGAGTTGCACTGGTGTGACACTGTGCCCTGGCAGGCAGGCACTGAAACGCACACGTGTGAAGGAAACTGACTGCTATTATTTCACAGTCAAAAAAGTGTTGTTTTTTTTTAAATGTACACTACTGTTACAACAGATATGAGTGGTGGCACTGGTGTGACACTGTGCCCTGGCAGGCAGGCACTGAAACGCAAATGTGTGAAGGAAACTGACTGCTATTATTTCACAGTCAAAAAAGTGTTGTTTTTTTCAAATTTACATTACTGTTACACCAGATATGAGTTGCACTGGTGTGACACTGTACCCTGGCAGGCACTGAAACGCACACGTGTGAAGGAAACTGACTGCTATAATTTAACACAGTCAAAAAAGTTTTTTTTTTTTTAAATCTACACTACTGTTACACCAGATATGAGTTACACTGGGGTGACACTGTGCCCTGGCAGGCCCTGAAACGCACACGTGTGAAGGAAACTGACAGCTATTATTTAACACAGTCAAAAAAGTGTTATTTTTTTAAATCTACACTACTGTTACATCAGATATGAGTTGCATTGGGGTTACACTGTGCCCTGGCAGGCCGGCCCTGAAACGTACATGTGTGAAGGAAACTGACTGCTATTATTTAACACAGTCAAAAAAGTGTTGTTTTTTTTTAAATCTACACTACTGTTACGCCAGATATGAGTTGCACTGGGGTTACACTGTGCCCTGGCAGGCAGGCCCTGAAATGCACAGGTGTGAAGGAAACTGACTGCTATTATTTAACAGTCAAAAAAGTGTTTTTTTTTTAAATCTACACTACTGTTACATCAGATATGAGTTTCACTGGGGTGACACTGTGCCCTGGCAGGCAGGCCCTGAAACGCACACGTGTGAAGGAAACTGACTGCTATTATTTAACACAGTCAAAAAAGTGTTGTTTTTTTTAAATCTACACTACTGTTACACCAGATATGAGTTGCACTGGGGCGACACTGTGCCCTGGCCGGCAGGCACTGAGACGCACACGTGTGAAGGAAACTGACTGCTATTATTTAACACAGTCAAAAAAGTGTTGTTTTTTTTAAATCTACACTACTGTTACATCAGATATGAGTTTCACTGGGGTGACACTGTGCCCTGGCAGGCAGACCCTGAAACGCACACGTGTCAAGGAAACTGACTGCTATTATTTAACACAGTCAAAAAAGTGTTGTTTTTTTTAAATCTACACTACTGTTACACCAGATATGAGTTGCACTGGGGTGACACTGTGCCCTGGCAGGCAGGCCCTGAAACGCACACGTGTGAGGGAAACTGAATGCTATTATTTAACAGTCAAAAAAGTGTTGTTTTTTTTAAATCTACACTACTGTTACACTAGATATGAGTTGCACTGGGGTGACACTTTGCCCTGGCAGGCAGGCCCTGAAACGCACACGTGTGAAGGAAACTGACTGCTATTATTTAACACAGTCAAAAAAGTGTTTTTTTTTTTTTAAATCTACACTACTGTTACATCAGATATGAGTTTCACTGGGGTGACACTGTGCCCTGGCAGGCAGGCCCTGAAACGCACACGTGTGAAGGAAACTGACTGCTATTATTTAACACAGTCAAAAAAGTGTTGTTTTTTTAAAATCTACACTACTGTTACATCAGATATGAGTTGCACTGGGGTGACACTGTGCCCTGGCCGGCAGGCACTGAGACGCACACGTGGGAAAGAAACTGACTGCTATTATTTAACACAGTCAAAAAAGTGTTGTTTTTTTTTAAATCTACACTACTGTTACACCAGATATGAGTTGCACTGGGGTGACACTGTGCCCTGGCAGGTAGGCACTGAAACGCACACGTGTGAAGGAAACTGACTGCTATTATTTAACACAGTCAAAAAAGTGTTGTTTTTTTAAATCTACACTACTGTTACACCAGATATGAGTTGCACTGGGGTGACACTTTGCCCTGGCAGGCAGGCCCTGAAACGCACACGTGTGAAGGAAACTGACTGCCATTATTTAACACAGTCAAAAAAGTGTTGTTTTTTTAAAATCTACACTACTGTTACACCAGATATGAGTTGCACTGGGGTGACACTGTGCCCTGGCAGGCAGGCCCTGAAATGCACACGTGTGAAGGAAACTGACTGCTATTATTTAACACAGTCAAAAAAGTGGTTTTTTTTTTTTTAAATCTACACTACTGTTACATCAGATATGAGTTTCACTGGGGTGACACTGTGCCCTGGCAGGCAGGCCCTGAAACGCACACGTGTGAAGGAAACTGACTGCTATTATTTAACACAGTCAAAAAAGTGTTGTTTTTTAAAATCTACACTACTGTTACATCAGATATGAGTTGCACTGGGGTGACACTGTGCCCTGGCCGGCAGGAAAACAGGTACAACGTATGGAAAATGAAGGGCAATATCTCACAAGGAATAATACAGTTATACAGTCACAGACAACAGCTCAACAATTAGTAAGAGCTTCGCTAGGACAGAACATTACCCCTCATCAATGCCTCTCATTTTAACATGTAAACTCTCTAGTGTCATCGATGATACGAAGATCCCACTGAGGGATCTGAAAACCAGAACACATCTGAAGACATAGAAACTTAAATTAACATTGAAGGAGATCATGAGAATAAGCATGACACTCTGGAAAGGTGGCTGTTGGTAGGCCCATTATTGTCTCTGACCTCTGACGTACAGGAGCTGGGCGGAGGGTCCCTCCCGGCACAGGTGTCAATCCTATACCGCGTCCCGCTTGTAGCATATTTCTGTCCTCCTCCTGTTGTCTCCTCCATGTAAGGCTCACAACCCTCTGTTTCATTGGCCTCACTGGGAGCGCAGTCTTCACCGCCATACAGGCCACTGTGTTGGAGCCCGGGAATAGCGTCTTCATCTCTAGTTGGCTCAGCCCGGTCCTCCTCTATGCCCATGATCTCCATGAGCCGGTCAAATCTGCGATGGATCCGGCACTCAAATTCAGCAAACAGTGTCTGCACCTGCAAAAGGAGGCTCTCCTGGGTCGCCATGTCGGTGTTATGGTCTGGTCTGTGGATGAGTATCAATTGGTGGATTTCAGTAGCAGAGTTAGTATTAAAGTAGTTGATACTAATAAATTAGTAGTTTGTATCACTGCGAACTGTGTTACCAATATGGTGAGTAAAATGGTAACTGTCTGTCGTGGTGAATTAATCAGAAGGAACTAAATAACAATGTACAATCAGTCCTGCTATATGCAACAACTGAAGTGATGTGCTGAGAGTTTGAAGCCTGCTTGGCGCTGCTCTGATAGATGAGACAGTGAAGGGAGCGAGAGGTTACCTGTGCTGTCTGTTATTCCGATCTGAATCACAGGTCCGTTACGTCACGGAAGTGGGTGTGTCTTTGCTCCGGTTTTCGAGAGCGCTGGTTGTAAGTAACGGCTGGGTTTGTTGTAATCCTGTGTAACGGATGTCACTGGTGCTTAGCTAGAAAGCTATATTGCAGGTAGGAATTAGTTGTTAGAGTTGAATAAGGCGGTTGAGACTGCTATGATTCGGTGTCGTAACAACAGCAGATAAAGTTTGTTGTCAGTTCGTCTGAGACACGCTGTTACTTGAGATCTGATAAATCTTTGTTAATCTTGTATATGCAGAAGTTAGTAGACGATGAAATACAAAGGAAAACTTCTATAGAAATTGGAGCTCAGCTAAAGTACAACTACTCAGTCAGTAGCAAACAAAATACTAAGCACCTGGTTACAGGTGTGCAGGTCTTTTAAAGACTATGTAGGAGGAGTCACCTTAAAGGGGAATACCTGACATCACCCCCTCTTCAGGCAAGTGGTCCCAGCACTTGAGGACGGGGTCTATCCGGGTGTCGTCTATGGAATAGGGACACAAGTCTGGGTGCATGAAGGTTAGTGGAAGGTTCCCACGAATCATCCTCATTGGAATAACCCTTCCAATGCACAAGATATTCGAGTTGTCCACTGCGCATTCTGGAATCCAATAAAGTCTGGACCTCATATTCATCATCTACAGGTAGGATTGGAGAGGGAGGTATTATCATATTAGAGTTTCTCATGTGGCCTGCCGGTTTTAAGAGGGAGACGTGAAAAGTGGGATGGACCCTTATGGATGGTGGTAGATCCAGGGTCATGGCGTTAGAGTTAACGATCTTAAGAATGGGGAAAGGACCAATGTAGAGTTTCCCCAGTTTCTTTGATGGGATTTGTAGGCGAAGGTTTTTCGTTGAGAGCCAGACATAGTCACCAACTGTATAATTGGGTGATGGTTGTCGTCTAAGGTTGTAATATCTGCTTTGGGTTTCTTGTGATTGTTGGATATTACGACGAGCCAAGGAAAATGTTTCCTTTAATGTGTTGGTGTATTCATCAACCAATGGTGAAGCAGAAACTGTATTTGTGGAGAAGGTGAAAGTCGGGTGAAAACCATAGTTGGCGAAGAAAGGGGTCATCTTGGTACTGGAGTTAAGTGAATCGTTGTGGGCAAATTCTGCCATAGGGAGGAGGTCCGACCAGTTGTCTTGGTGTTGGGTACAGAAGCAATGGATATACTGCTCTAGCCATTGATTGATGCGTTCTGTCTGTCCATTTGTTTGGGGATGGAATGAAGTGCTATAACGGTGAGTAATCTGGAGTAGTTGACAGAGATGTCTCCAGAATCTGGAGGTGAACTGTGTTCCACGGTCAGATGTGAGAATTGGGGGAACACCGTGTAATTTAACAATATGGTCAATGAATAATCTTGCAGTTTCAGAGGAAGTCGGAAGCTTTTGATATGGAATAAAATGTGCCATCTTACTAAAAAGGTCCACAACTACGAGTATGGTGTTAAATTTGTTGGATCTTGGGAGATCTACTATGAAATCTAGACCAACATGTTGCCATGGTCGTTCTTGGATAGAAATGGGTAATGAGATAACCATAGGGACGTCTAGCCTGGGTCTTTGATGTTGCACAGATAGAGCAGGATTGTATGTATTCAGTTACTGTTTTCTTCATCTGTGGCCACCAGTAGTGTCTGGAAACCTTTTCATATGTCCTTCCAATGCCCTGATGTCTGGCTGAGGGAATATCATGGCAGTTATATAGAATGTCATTTTGCAAAGTGGATGGAACATAAATTTTATCGTTATGGCAAAACAGACCATCATGGTTTTTATGAAGATTGTATGCCTTGATGATTTCTTGGTCTAGTTTGTATGACTTTAGGGAGGGTGAAAAGGTTGTTGTAAGACCAAGAAACCTATTTGGTGGGATTATAGGCTTTACATCAGGTGGAAAAGTATTATCCTTGTCTTTTCGGGATAAGGCGTCAGCCTTGCCGTTGAGTTTTGCTGGTCTGTATGTAATGGTGAAGTTGAATCTGATGAAGTATAGGCACCATCGTGCCTGACGAGAAGATAGAGTTTTGCTACTATGTAGATACTCCAAGTTCTTGTGATCTGTTATTATCTGTATGGGTTTTATAGTGCCTTCGAGGAGATGTCTCCAGTGCTCAAGTGAACGTCTAATTGCCAATAGTTCCTTCTCTCCAATCGGATAATGTGTTTCTGCAGGAGACATTGTTTTGGAGAAGAATGCAATCGGATGAATAGGGGAAGAGTCAGACAGTCGTTGCGATAGAACAGCACCAATGCCAAAATCGGAGGAATCCACTTCAAGAATGTAAGGTAGGTTTGGAACTGGAAAACGTAAGATGGGAGCAGTCGTAAAACGAGTCTTAAGGAGCTGGAAAGCTTTGTTAGCATTGTTGTCCCAAGAGAATACGGTGTTCGCTCCAGTTAGACGTGTTAGAGGCTTGACTATTTGAGAAAAATTCCTAATGAACTTTCTATAGTAATTCGAGAAACCGAGGAATTGTTGCAATTCCTTTTTGTTCCTGGGTTCTCGCCAATCAATTACTGCTTTAACCTTTGTGTCTTCCATCTTGATTCCATCAGGACTAATATGGTATCCTAGGAAAGATAGTTCAGTGGTATGGAAAATGCACTTCTCAAGCTTAGCAAAAAGATGGTGTTTTCTGAGTCTCTCTAGAACTTGACGAACATGTGTGATATGATCTTGTAAGTTATCGGAATAAATGAGGATGTCATCCAGGTAAATGACGATGCAAGTGTCCAATAGGTCCCTGAAAATGTCGTTGACAAAGTGCTGAAACGTCCCTGGGGCATTGCAGAGCCCAAAGGGCATGACCAAGTACTCAAAATGCCCATATCGTGTCCTGAAGGCAGTAAGCCACTCATCACCCTTTCTAATACGAACGAGGTTATAGGCCCCACGTAGGTCAAGTTTAGTATAGATAGTAGCTTGACGTACTCTCTCAATCAACTCAGGTATGAGGGGTAGTGGATAACGATTTTTTACGGTAATTTTATTTAGTTCTCGGTAATCAATGATGGGTCTGAGTGACATATCCTTGTTGCGGACAAAAAAAATACCGGCGCCAGCAGGAGAAGTAGAGGGCCTAATGAAACCTTTTTTCAGGTTTTCGTTGATATAGTCTTTCAAGTAATCTAGTTCGGGTTTGCTGAGTGGATATAATCTACCATAAGGTATAGTAACGTTAGGCTGTAGTTCAATTGGACAGTCGTACTATCTGTGTGGAGGTAGAATCTCTGCTTGTTTTTTGCTAAAAACATCTGTGAAATCTAGATAATGAGAAGGCAAATTGTTTACATTCTCAGAATTCTGTAGAAGACAATGGTGTAGACTATAGCAGGACTTGCGGCAGTAAGTTGAATCTAAGTTCACCTGTAAGTCCTTCCATTGTATAGTAGGCTGGTGGAGCTGCAACCATGATAAGCCTAAAACTATAGGAAAAAGGGGGGAAGGAATCATATCAAAAGTTAAAATCTCTGTGTGTCCAGTAGAAGTTACTAGAGTGAGCGGAAGAGTTTGATGTGTAATCGGACCAGATTTGATGGGTGTACCATCAATGACTCTAATGAAGACAGGTTTTTGCTTACACACATAAGGGATTTTATTGGTATGAACTAAGTTAACATCAATATAACATCCACTGGCTCCTGAGTCAATTATAGCTTCAGTGTTGAATCTCTTCTGCTGCCACTGTAGAGACAAAGGAATACGACAGTAAGATGGGTTAACACTGATCTTTGGATGTACAGTAAGAATATGTAACTTACTTCTTTTGGACTTGATCAGAAGTGGACAGTCTTTCACAAAATGTGAGGTATTTGCACAATACATGCAAAGCTGTAAGTTCCTTCTACGAGTCCGTTCTTGTGAGGAGATAGGTCCTCGGATGATTCCCAGATCCATGGGTTCTTCTGTTGATTTTTTTAGTGATGAATTTTGACTGTAGAGGTACTTGTTTTTATTGGTGATTCTGAATAGGAGCGTTCTAATTTTCTTTCTCTCAACCTTCTGTCAATTTGAATGACCAATTTCATCAGTGACTCTAAGCTATTTGGCATATCCAACCTAGCAAGCTCATCTTTGATTTGATCCGATAGCCCCAAGCGGAACTGATTGCGTAGGGCTATGGCATTCCACTGTGAGTCTGTACTATATTGTTTAAAGTCCGTAATGTACTTCTCAACGGCCCTACGGCCTTGCTTAAGTGCTCTCATTTTTGCCTCAGCAGTAAGTTGCATATCAGTGTCCTGGTATAATTCGTTTATGCTGTCGTAGAAAGCTTGCAATGAGGAGAGAATAGGGTCATTGTTTTCGTAGCAAGTGTTCGCCCAGACACGCGGCTCACCCCTGAGATATGAAACAATGGTGAGAACTCTGATCCTATCCGAGTTGTAAGTTTTAGGTCTCAAAGTGAAGAGGAGATTACAAGCGTTTTTGAACTGGCGGTAGTGCCTCCTATTGCCCGAGAATGTTTCAGGTAATGAAACTTGAGGTTCGGGGGTTAGATCAGGAATGGGACCCCTTTGTGCCATAGTATCCTTTATAATGTCACGCAAAGACTGGTTCTCTACCTGTAAATCTCTCATACCCTGTGACAGTTGATCAACCCTCTGTGATAGGGTGTAAACAAATTGGGGTAACTCCGCAGGATCCATTTTGTTAAGGCTTAGTATTATGTTATGGTCTGGTCTGTGGATGAATATCAATTGGTGGATTTCAGTAGCAGAGTTAGTATTAAAGTAGTTGATACTAATAAATTAGTAGTTTGTATCACTGCGAACTGTGTTACCAATATGGTGAGTAAAATGGTAACTGTCTGTCGTGGTGAATTAATCAGAAGGAACTAATTAACAATGTACAATCAGTCCTGCTATATGCAACAACTGAAGTGATGTGCTGAGAGTTTGAAGCCTGCTTGGCGCTGCTCTGATAGATGAGACAGTGAAGGGAGCAAGAGGTTACCCGTGCTGTCTGTTATTCCGATCTGAATCACAGGTCCGTTACGTCACGGAAGTGGGTGTGTCTTTGCTCCGGTTTTCGAGAGCGCTGGTTGTAAGTAACGGCTGGGTTTGTTGTAATCCTGTGTAACGGATGTCACTGGTGCTTAGATAGAAAGCTATATTGCAGGTAGGAATTAGTTGTTAGAGTTGAATAAGGCGGTTGAGACTGCTATGATTCGGTGTCGTAACAACAGCAGATAAAGTTTGTTGTCAGTTCGTCTGAGACACGCTGTTACTTGAGATCTGATAAATCTTTGTTAATCTTGTATATGCAGAAGTTAGTAGACGATGAAATACAAAGGAAAACTTCTATAGAAATTGGAGCTCAGCTAAAGTACAACTACTCAGTCAGTAGCAAACAAAATACTAAGCACCTGGTTACAGGTGTGCAGGTCTTTTAAAGACTATGTAGGAGGAGTCACCTTAAAGGGGAATACCTGACAGTCGGGCAGCAAGACACGCTCCTCTAAGATGGCGCTTCAGTCTGCAGCGGCAGCTCAATAAAGCAGTTTTTTAAAATCTTCTTTTCCTTTTTTTCTCTGCCTCTTGAAAGCTATTTACTTAGGGTATATGAACTCTGTAGCTCATGGGCAAAAACACCCCAAATAATAAGTCTCCAATAAGCTAATAATGGGTTTAAACCATATTTTTCTCAGGAGCTCCTTCTAGCTGCATCCACTCAGCCTGACTGCTATTATTTAACACAGTGAAAAAAGTTTTTTTTTTTTTTTTTTTTTTTTAAATCTACACTACTGTTACACCAGATATGAGTTGCACTGGGGTGACACTTTGCCCTAGCAGGCAGGCCCTGAAACGCACACGTGTGAAGGAAACTGACTGCTATTATTTAACACAGTCAAAAAAGTGTTGTTTTTTTAAAATCTACACTACTGTTACACCAGATATGAGTTGCACTGGGGTGACACTGTGCCCTGGCAGGCAGGCACTGAAACGCACACGTGTGAAGGAAACTGACTGCTATTATTTAACACACTCAAAAAAGTGTTTTTTTTTTTTAAATCTACACTACTGTTACAACAGATATGAGTTGCACTGGGGTGACACTGTGCCCTGGCAGGCAGGCCCTGAAACGCACACGTGTGAAGGAAACTGACTGCTATTATTTAACACACTCAAAAAAGTGTTGTTTTTTTTTAAATCTACACTACTGTTACACCAGATATGAGTTGCACTGGGGTGACACTGTGCCCTGGCAGGCAGGCAGGCAGGCACTGAAACGCACACGTGTGAAGGAAACTGACTGCTATTATTTAACACAGTCAAAAAAATGTTGTTTTTTTTAAATGTACACTACTGTTACACCAGATATGAGTGGTGGCACTGGGCAAGTGGGCACAGTATACGCTGTGAGCCTGACACACACGCTGGCAGACAGGCAACTGAAATTAGATTACACAGGAAAAAAAAAAAAAAGAGCAGACTGATGTTCTAGCCCTAAAAAGGGCTTTTTGGGGTGCTGTCCTTACAGCAGAGATCAGATGAGTCCTTCAGAACTGTAGTGGACACTGAATACACTAGCCTAGCTATTGATTTCCCTATTAACTCAGCAGCAGCTACACTGTCCCTCCTCTCACTAACAATGCAGCTTCTGAATGAATCTAAATGGATGCTGTCCAGGAGGTAGGAGGGTCTGGGAGAGAAGGTCTGCTGTTGATTGGCTGGAATGTGTCTGCTGACTGTGAGGTACAGGGTCAAAGTATTACTCAATGATGACGAATAGGGGGCGGATCGAACATCGCATATGTTTGCCCGCCGCGGCGAACATGCTATGTTCGCCGGGAAGTATTTTCCGGCGAACTATTCGCGACATCACTACATATGATACCCTGATTACGTTATATTCGCAATTATTCTACACTAGGTGATAGAATATTAGCAATAGACTTGCTTTTTTGTATACAAATTTACAACCATGTTCTACTACAGATTTAAGGGCTTCATCTCCATTAACCATAGGCATTGGCAAATATTTATTTATTATTTCACAGACAGGTTCGAATACTGTGTGATAAATATAGGTCTAGGGTCTTCTTTGTTTTCTTTCTGTTTATTTTGCAAGTTTTTTCCTCTCTAGATCATCTACTTTCTTGCTTATACTGGTAATTTGATTGCGACTGTATCCTCTTAAAATCATCCTCTCTGTTAGTTCTTGCTTAGCTCTATTATAACCTTCTTTTTGCGAGCAATTTCTTTTGGCTCGTATCATTTGCCCTTTGATAATGCCCTTTACTACATGCTTAGGATGATTACTTTTAGCATGTAGCAGTGCATTACCTGCTATGGGCTTTCTATATAGATCTGTTATGACTCTCTTAGTTGTTAGATCCGCAATTAAAACTAAATCAAGATAGTTTATTCTGTCTTTATTCCAGTTTGAGGTGAACTTTATACCCATTTTATTGTTGTTTAGATATCTTATAAACATATCTGTTTCTTCTTTGTTCCCATCCCATATAAATATCAGATCATCTATAAACCTTTTATAAAGGTGTTTAGACTTTCCAAATGGGTTATTGTCATTAGTGATTAAAATCCTTTCTAACCACCCCATAAACAAATTAGCATATGAGGGTGCAAACCGTGCCCCCATTGCTGTACCTTGTTTTTGTAAATAAAATTCCCCCTCGAACATCAAATAGTTATGTTCAAGAAGGATCCTTATTACATCCAGGATATACTTTTTAAAGTATGGATCAAACAATGTCTCCTTGTCCAAAAAATATTCTACAGCCTCTAGTCTCAAATCATGGGGGATAGTGGAATATAGAGAGACTACATCCACTGTTAACCAGCTGAATGTGTCTTTCCATTCAAATTCTTCAAAAATATTGAGGACATGCTTAGTATCCTTAAGATGGCTGTCAAGATTTTGGACCAGAGGCTGTAAGATTTCATCTACCCAATTAGATAGCGGTTCCAGAACTGATCCTAAACCTGACACAATAGGCCTTCATTTGATGTCAGATAGGCCTTTATGTGTTTTGGGCAACTGGTAGTAAATAGGTGTCTTGGGATTTTCCACATAGAGGGAATCAAATGTGACTCTGTCTATGTGCCCATTTTCTAATCCATCATCTAGGATGGATAATAGTTTTCTCTGAATCCAAAACCGTTGCTCTAATCCAAAGGTTTCCTTATACAGGGAGTGCAGAATTATTAGGCAAGTTGTATTTTTGAGGATTAATTTTATTATTGAACAACAACCATGTTCTCAATGAACCCAAAAAACTCATTAATATCAAAGCTGAATAGTTTTGGAAGTAGTTTTTAGTTTGTTTTTAGTTATAGCTATTTTAGGGGGATATCTGTGTGTGCAGGTGACTATTACTGTGCATAATTATTAGGCAACTTAACAAAAAACAAATATATACCCATTTCAATTATTTATTTTTACCAGTGAAACCAATATAACATCTCAACATTCACAAATATACATTTCTGACATTCAAAAACAAAACAAAAACAAATCAGTGACCAATATAGCCACCTTTCTTTGCAAGGAAACTCAAAAGCCTGCCATCCATGGATTCTGTCAGTGTTTTGATCTGTTCACCATCAACATTGCGTGCAGCAGCAACCACAGCCTCCCAGACACTGTTCAGAGAGGTGTACTGTTTTCCCTCCTTGTAAATCTCACATTTGATGATGGACCACAGGTTCTCAATGGGGTTCAGATCAGGTGAACAAGGAGGCCATGTCATTAGATTTTCTTCTTTTATACCCTTTCTTGCCAGCCACGCTGTGGAGTACTTGGACGCGTGTGATGGAGCATTGTCCTGCATGAAAATCATGTTTTTCTTGAAGGATGCAGACTTCTTCCTGTACCACTGCTTGAAGAAGGTGTCTTCCAGAAACTGGCAGTAGGACTGGGAGTTGAGCTTGACTCCATCCTCAACCCAAAAAGGCCCCACAAGCTCACCTTTGATGATACCAGCCCAAACCAGTACTCCACCTCCACCCTGCTGGCATCTGAGTCGGACTGGAGCTCTCTGCCCTTTACCAATCCAGCCACGGGCCCATCAAGACTCACTCTCATTTCATCAGTCCATAAAACCTTAGAAAAATCAGTCTTGAGATATTTCTTGGCCCAGTCTTGACGTTTCAGCTTGTGTGTCTTGTTCAGTGGTGGTCGTCTTTCAGCCTTTCTTACCTTGGCCATGTCTCTGAGTATTGCACACCTTGTGCTTTTGGGCACTCCAGTGATGTTGCAGCTCTGAAATATGGCCAAACTGGTGGCAAGTGGCATCTTGGCAGCTGCACGCTTGACTTTTCTCAGTTCATGGGCAGTTATTTTGCGACCCTGTTGACTATTTTGAATGAAACGCTTGATTGTTCGATGATCACGCTTCAGAAGCTTTGCAATTTTAAGAGTGCTGCATCCCTCTGCAAGATATCTCACTATTTTTTACTTTTCTGAGCCTGTCAAGTCCTTCTTTTGACCCATTTTGCCAAAGGAAAGGAAGTTGCTTAATAATTATGCACACCTGATATAGGGTGTTGATGTCATTAGACCACACCCCTTCTCATTACAGAGATGCACATCACCTAATATGCTTAATTGGTAGTAGGCTTTCGAGCCTATACAGCTTGGAGTAAGACAACATGCATAAAGAGGATGATGTGGTCAAAATACTCATTTGCCTAATAATTCTGCACTCCCTGTACATATACAATAATATTATTATTGTTTGATATATAAGTTTTGAAAATGGAATGGGAAATGGATGACAACCAGGGATGTAAGGACACGAATACGTGAACATATGACATATATAGAAAATAACATCCCATGTTCAGCCCTTGCCACACATTTTATTGAAGAACATGATCAAGATTTGGGATCTCTTAGCTGGAGTGCAATAGAACATGTCCGTAGACCACATAGAGGGGGGGATAGATTAAACCTCCTAAAAAAACAAGAAGCATATTGGATATTTACACTTAAGACACAAGTACCTTTAGGGTTTAATTCTGAACATGATATTATAAATTGTTGGTTCTAATATAATATAAATACAATATACCCTAGCACTATATGTAACTAGGGATATTTAATTGCCTAAATATGTAAATGATTGAATATGTTACCTACTGTATACACCAATGTATTTAATTATGTAGAAGTAACATAACCGAGAAGAGTATGTTTGTAGTATATAGAGAAAAAAAATTATACCACCATAAGATGAGTCTTGTGTAAAAAAAACTATGTGAACTGTGGTGGCAATAGAGGATATATAATGATTACCCGTTTACAAACTTTGGTTTATTGACCTGTATCCATCTACCTTTCTAGTTGCTAAAGTTTATTATATACTGCTTTATTAGTCTACAGTATAGATATAGCAGCGTTAAAATTTAATCGTGTATATACATAAAGAGTTTACTTTATAATGCAAAGATATCTAGTCATAAGGGAGGAGTTTCAAGTAAATTCAGGTGGGAGTGTGTTATCACCTGGGCATTTAAGCCACAGGTGTAAGGTTGCCTGTTATGGTCTATGATTAAGGCTTACTTGTCCTGCCGAAACGCGTAAGACCGAGCGGTTTTACACGTTGATTCTTTTGTCTATTTTGGAAGAAATAAAGGAATTTTCACCTTCGAAACAGGCCTGGACCTACCTTTTTTGTTTATTCATTATTTTCTTGCAAACCAGGAGGAGTTTGCTAACCGGATCCAGAACCAGAGAGAGTGACGGTGCAGGAGGGGTGTGGCAGCGTTTCATTTTTTCATCTCAGGAGGAGATCTCAGCACAGGCTGCAGTGGCAGTTCAGTAAGTGAAGCTGAGCTGGCAGCAGCAACACAACGGGGCAGCGTCCGCTAGATGTGGAAGTGGGTGACAGAGGAAACTTTTTCTACGTACCGCCAAGTAAGTCCTTTTTGTTCCCTGAAGGGATCTCGCCGTGAGCTGATTGGAGCCGAGACAGTATAAAAGGTAACCGCTACATGCTGCGGGGTGAGTCAATATATAATTGTACTATGCTGTTTATCCACTGAAGCTGCGATGATTCATTGAATCCCATAAAGATAAGACTGTCTCAGCTAAAGAGATTATTTTGACACTGATTGTTTACATTTATCTGCTACTGAGTCCTGAGCATACACGTAAAGAACTTAGTTCTAGCAATTTGCACCCCCCTGCCTACACTCTATTTTGGAATTATATAGAGCACTACACACTTATTTTTTTTTTAACTGTATATATATATATATATATATATATATATAAATATTAATCATATATGGGTTATTGTAACAGTATGATATTGTTCTAAGATATATCTAGATATAGATATTTATGTATTTATCAATATTGTTATGATCTCTAAATAGAGGTCTTTAATACACATATCTCTTCCCTAGACCCTCTTGTTGTTTTTTTTTTAATAATTTTTTATTGAGGGTTTTTCATAATGACAACAAAAAACTATGGCATATACAGGTTTCAAAAACATAGCAATGATTGTCGTAATAACAATATAACAGGCAAAAAATAAAAAATAAAATATATATAATAAATGCCAAAATACATCTGAGAACCTCATTTTGTTTTTTTATATGATAATATGGGTAGCTATTATTCCAGGCCATAATGTTAAAAAGGCACTCTGAAAGAGCACTGTAGCTACCATATAGACCCATTTTATTCTGAACTAATTTGTACTTGACCGTTTCATATTGTTAAAGTCAGGGTCATAATGTCAAGAGCTTCATAAAAAGCAAGGGGGGAATTAGGAAATTGTCAGCGGGTAAGCACCGCTTATATAGGTAATATGTCTATATAACAATATTATAGCATACTTAAATTATTTGATGGAAATAGAAACAATAGCAATATAAATAGCTACTGTGGGGGGGAGAGAGACCATAGAAATGTTAATGAACATGGTCACTTATTTATCGTTGTATAACATGTGGCATGGGATATAGAACGAAACTGACATGTAAAATATAACAGTGATTAAATTTAACTAAAAGCATACTATGCATGTAGCCTAAACTGCATGCGGCTATAACCTGAGTACAATACTAACTATCACATACACATGGGTTAATAGTCGTAGACTGCTAGGGGGACTGCTTGAGGTCACACTATAGACCAGTATCATGCATAGATATGATGCAATATAATATAATACAAAAGAGAAAATCTCCAATAGGAATATAAGTGTTCATAACAGGATGGTACCAAGGGTAAATATACAGATATCACGTATCATATAGGTGAGTAACAAAAGCTGGGGTTTTTCCCCTAGTAGGGCATTATTGTGTAAGATCTTTGTGAAATCGGGGTACATAAGAGGTTGTAGGTAGTGCCCCTAATATGAGCACAGGTATACCTTTAGATAATGAGCAACATCCATATATGTTTTGAGCTATATACATTAAATGAAGTATGTGAAGGTGAAAGCCTATACCCCTACGTATAGATCTGCAGTAGTACTAATACTTTAAATAGGCAAATTTTGCCAGGATATATATAGTGCCTGGTGTATAGGTGCCATGGGCTGAGTAGCGTGTTAATACTTAAGGTAAGTAAGTGCCTCCTACTTTACACACATATATACTGCAATATGGGGTGTTAATCAAAATCCCCACCACCTTCACCAGCTGGAGGAAATGCAGGTACCATATGGTCTAAATAGAGTAGGACTCAGCCCCTAGTAACAGTAATATATGTACAATATACATCACTCTTGCCCCAATATGTCAGCCTATAGTATGCAGCATCTAGAATGTAAAAATTAGGGTGGCTGTTGGGATGTATAATTAAAGGTCTAGTTAATATTGCAGTATAAACAGCTTAATGACAGTACCAACGCCACTGAACCTTTGTGTGTAATAGCACCGTCCTGAACAGTGACAGACATGCAGATAAAACATATAAATGCAGTGCGATAAGGAGTTTAATCTAGAGTAACTATATATAGAGATTTAGCATGTACATAACTTATTTAATATTGATCAAACCATTTAGGCAGGCAGGCTCTAAGTAATAACAGGGTTATCCTCAAAAGCCTTCCGATAAAGACATTAGTAGATGAACACAATAGTATAACTATAGTATAGACAGGGGAATATCGGTATAATTTTGGCCCTGTATGAGGAGGTTTAGGCTTATTTTGTATAGGTCATAGACTCCCTAACAAGGTGGTTATACATTAGTATTATGAGTGTCACTAAGTGGGTGCGCAGCCAAGTGCCCATATAATACAGATATGCTTTTAGCAAATATAAAGTAAGCATAAAGTGTAGAAATTATTATTCTTTTTTTTTTTTTTTTTTTTTCTTTCCTCCCCCCCCCATGAATAAGGCGTACATACTTCCTCACCCATGAAGGAGAGGCAGATATAGTAAATCTTTAAATAAACATCGCCATAACATAAGTATTATCACCAGTAAACTTTGCAATGCTAGCTAATATATAGTAAACTAGTGTAGGGTGAAGGCGAATCTCAGGTGCTCCAAATCTCATGACTAATATATTAGAGTGCTCTAAAACTAAATAACTGTTAATTCACAGATTGTCCCAAAACAGGCCTGTAGGCAGTTATCGCCTAAACATAGGATAAGTAGCATTAGTTAAGGCACGTGACATCTAGTATTGCTCTAAGATAGCTATGAATTAGATATAACCTTACTGAATATAAGATATAAGCAAATGTACTTAACAACCTAAGCATTAATAATAAACATGCGAGTACAGGATAAACTGTGAGGTGGGGAAATATCTAATCCTATATCGTTAAAGCAGACTAAAATACAAATCTGAGTATAACTTAATAGTATATATCTAGAGGGTAGTACTCACTTTAGAGTTTGTATATGTTAGCTGTAAAAAAAGGTAAGTTCCCTACAGCCATAAATCATATACTCCTAGATACTTGACTGAATGTAAGCATAATAATATCACAGGGCACTTGCTGTTATCTTGCTACAGAATACTTTTGATATCTATAACAGCAAGTAGACACAGAGCAAAATAACCTAAGTGACCCACAGCAGGTGGTCAGACATTATAATAGATAGTTAGGGCAATTAGGAATGATACCACAATGTAGAATTTTGGAAGATAGAGTTTGTGGGTTGCTGAAATTAGGATTTGAGGAGATATGCAGTAAGACCAAGCATGTGCTGCCAAACAAGGTTATCAAAAATGTGGGAAGTGATAGCCTAATCAAATAGCTTCAGGTGATCCCACACAGTCCTCTATTGTTATCAAAAAAATTACAACAACGTCATTTTTACAGTCCGCCCCCCCCCTCTTGTTGTTTTATTGCATTCTCTATTGCATTGCATTACATATTATATATTTGTATATTTATGTTCTGTTTTCCATATTTGCAACATATTGTCTATATATTTTTTTATTTATTTTTTTTATTTAAATTTTTTTATTGAGGAATATCAATGCGAACAACCAAAATACGACAAGACATAGGCAAGTTGCACATAGGATAACATATATGAGTCAGTACATATCATTTTAGGCATATAAGTATTGTAAAATTACCACTTCAATTACAGTCCAACCAAACATAGGCCTAGATTTAGAGTTCGGCGGTAGCCGTCAAAAACCAGCGTTAGAGGCTCCTAACGCTGGTTTTGGCCGCCCGCTGGTATTTGGAGTCAGTGATTAAAGGGTCTAACGCTCACTTTACAGCCGCGACTTTTCCATACCGCAGATCCCCCTACGCCATTTGCGTAGCCTATCTTTTCAATGGGATCTTTCTAACGCTGGTATTTAGAGTCGTTTCTGCAGTGAGCGTTAGAGCTCTAACGACAAGATTCCAGCCGCCTGAAAAAAGCAGGAGTTAAGAGCTTTCTGGCTAACGCCGGTTTATAAAGCTCTTAACTACTGTACCCTAAAGTACACTAACACCCATAAACTACCTATGTACCCCTAAACCGAGGTCCCCCCACATCGCCGCCACTCGATTAAAATTTTTAACCCCTAATCTGCCGACCGCCACCTACGTTATACTTATGTACCCCTAATCTGCTGCCCCTAACCCCGCCGACCCCTATATTACATTTATTAACCCCTAACTTGCCCCCCACAACGTCGCCGCAAGCTACTTAAAATAATTAACCCCTAATCTTCCGACCGCAAATCGCCGCCACCTACGTTATCCCTATGTACCCCTAATCTGCTGCCCCTAACATCGCCGACCCCTATGTTATATTTATTAACCCCTAATATTTATTAACCCCTATAATAAAGTTCCGATCAGCCAATAGAATGCGAGCTCAATCTGATTGGCTGATTGGATCAGCCAATCGGATTGAACTTGATTCTGATTGGCTGATTCCATCAGCCAATCAGAATATTCCTACCTTAATTCCGATTGGCTGATAGAATCCTATCAGCCAATCGGAATTCGAGGGACGCCATCTTGGATGACGTCCCTTAAAGGAACCGTCATTCGTCGTCTAGTCGTCGGAAGAAGAGGATGGATCCGCGCTGGAGGTCTTCAAGATGGAGCCGGTCGTCATCGGATGGAAGAACATAGAAGATGCCGCTTGGAGAAGATGTTTGCCGGTCCGGATGTCCTCTTCTTGCCGGATAGGAGGAAGACTTTGGAGCACCGGATTATGGATCGCCAACCCCCGCTTGGGTTGGATGAAGATCTTGGAGCCAGGACGGATCGGTGATACCTGGATGGTGAAGACAAGGTAGGAAGATCTTCAGGGGATTAGTGTTAGGTTTATTTAAGGGGGTTTGGGTTAGATTAGGGGTATGTGGGTGGTGGGTTGTAATGTTGGGGGGGGGGGGTATTGTATGTTTTTTTTTACAGGCAAAAGAGCTGAAATTCTTGGGGCATGCCCCGCAAAGGGCCCTGTTCAGGGCTGGTAAGGTAAAAGAGCTTGTAATTTTTGTATTTTAGAATAGGGTAGGGAATTTTTTATTTTGGGGGTCTTTGTTATTTTATTAGGGGGCTTAGAGTAGGTGTAATTAGTTTAAAATTGTTGTAATATTTTTCTTATGTTTGTAAATATTTTTTTATTTTCTGTAACTTAGTTCTTTTTTATTTTTTGTACTTTAGATAGTTTATTTAATTGTATTTATTTGTAGCAATTGTGTTTAATTAATTTATTGATAGTGTAGTGTTAGGTTAATTGTAGGTAATTGTAGGTAGTTTATTTAATTATTTTATTGATAGGGTAGTGTTAGGTTTAATTATATCTTAGGTTAGGATTTATTTTACAGGTAAATTTGTAATTATTTTAACTAGGTAACTATTAAATAGTTCTTAACTATTTAATAGCTATTGTACCTGGTTAAAATAAATACAAAGTTACCTGTAAAATAAATATTAATCCTAAAATAGCTATAATATAAATGTAATTTATATTGTAGCTATATTAGGATTTATTTTACAGGTAAGTATTTAGCTTTAAATATGAATAATTTATTTAATAAGAGTTAATTTATTTCGTTAGATAAAAATTATATTTAACTTAGGGGGGTGTTAGTGTTAGGGTTAGACTTAGCTTTAGGGGTTAATACATTTATTAGAATAGCGGTGAGCTCCGGTCGGCAGATTAGGGGTTAATAAGTGTAGGTAGGTGTCGGCGACGTTGTGGGGGGCAGATTAGGGGTTAATAAATATAACATAGGGGTCGGCGATGTTAGGGCAGCAGATTAGGGGTACATAGGGATAACGTAGGTGGCGGCGGTTTACGGAGCGGCAGATTAGGGGTTAAAAGTGTAATGCAGGGGTCAGCGATAGCGGGGGCGGCAGATTAGGGGTTAATAAGTGTAAGGCTAGGGGTGTTTAGACTCGGGGTACATGTTAGAGTGTTAGGTGCAGACGTAGGAAGTGTTTCCCCATAGGAAACAATGGGGCTGCGTTAGGAGCTGAACGCTGCTTTTTTGCAGGTGTTAGGTTTTTTTTCAGCTCAAACAGCCCCATTGTTTCCTATGGGAGAATCGTGCACGAGCACGTTTTTGAGGCCGGCCGCGTCCGTAAGCAACTCTGGTATCGAGAGTTGCATTTGCGCTAAATATGCTCTACGCTCCTTTTTTGGAGCCTAACGCAGCATTTGTTTGAACTCTCGATACCAGAGTTAAATTTATGGTGCGGCCAGAAAAAAACCCGCGGAGCGTTAACAGCCCTTTTACCGCCAAACTCCAAATCTAGCCGATAGAAAAGAGAAACACATTGAATTAGATAATGCAAATGAGAATTATATCTGGTTAACACTCAAAGCCTTTAACATCCTCTTTTTGATTTGTTTTTATAATAGGGATAGGGATATCTTTAACCACTATATTATAACCAATATAAAATAAGTAACAGGGAAATTTCGGTGGAATCTATGTTCCATTGTTTACCTAGTAAACAAAAACTAAGGGAGGGCGGAGCCAGATAATAATAATTATAATCATGGGAAGATAGGGGTATGAAATCCTATTTGTGGTTTTTGGTGATATGCTGTCCAAACGTATTCAATATCTCTACTTTATACCTAGAGGGAACACATTTAAAACAATAGAACTAACTAGGGCTGCTGCATATCCATGCTGTGGGGATATAAAGCCGGTATCTGGGCATAGTCTAATTATATTATGAAGTAGAATTGTTAAGATAAATATCAAATAAAATCCAGCCAGTACATAAATATATTATCTGTCTCACATTATCTTGGGGGATAAAAGGAGCCTAACTTGTGAACAAGGTATCAGTACAGGTGCTACCCACAATATATCAAAAGTATACATGTAGATGGATTAACCTGGCGCCTATAGTAACCCTATGAATAGCTCTATTCTTACTCCTAATTGATACACAATAGATCAATTGGAGAGGTAAGTACCCACCTGTGTCATGCCCACAATCACACAGATACCTACTGGCTTCAAGAGAATCTCTGATAAACCAGTATTTTAGAATCCAACAAAGCACACTAAACATTAACTATGTATAGTATAATCTTTCACATCACATATCACTGAGTATATAGAAACAGTTGTCAACCAAAAAGGTATTAGATGTGAAATATTTTATAGTTTGAACATTACAAACATAATGTGACATCTATATCTGCAAGTAGAGCAGGGAAGTTCTTATTGACTGTAGTACCCTCTTTTTTGAATATATTTAAAGGAAAAAATAATAAACAGGGATAATAAACAGAGGTAGAAAACAAAGATAGTCCCTGCTTGTGGATGTTAATGCCTATGAACATAAAATCCTCACAAGAAAACTAATGGCCTCTCTTGGACCTATACCAATGGTGTAGAGTATTATAGGGGCATAACAGGGTCATATATGAACATTTAATATGCTGATCCACTCCTGGACCCTTAATAGATACATATGTGTTGAATGTAACTATGAGTCCCTAAAAACCACATGGAGCTACTTATAACAGTATATGCGGCACTCTTAGGAGGTCTGAGCATCATAGCTTAACATATAACGTGCCTAAAGGTGACCCTGATAACTAATGGTTGAAAAGGTCATATTTTAAACTGGGGCTAAATAAGACAGGGCTGAGAACATTTTTTCAGGCTCCAGTCATGCGGAGGGGGCTACACCAGAGTATTGGGGGTGCTTTGTGAGTTTTGTAAATATCCTAATGAAGTCTAGTATGATATATTATAAGTGGACAGCAGCTAAAGGGGTATAAGCAACTTATCATAATTAACTCCCATGTCTCAGACAGAGAATAACGTAGATTGTATAAGTACTGTATAACATTTTTAACAACGACAGTTATAGATGTCACATATGGACATCTCCCAAGGTTGAACTGTAGGGTTATAAATAACCTGTACTAGTGTGGACCCAGGTCCAGCTGTGCAGTGTGTTGAAAATTATGGTTTTCCTAAGAAATTCCCAGAACTAAAATTATATGAAGCTAGTCGTTAGCCTGAATATATAAGCTAAGCATTAATAACCATGTTTTGTGTTAGATAAACAGTATATTTCCCCAAACTGTACAATCACGCTACCTCGGCCGCTGGCAGCGCAAACACCAGAATCTGAGGAATTAGGGAACATAAGACACATACACAACATGTTACAGACCACACCTCCTTACATAGCTTAATAATACGAGTTGATATTGGACCAAATAGAGGTGCAGATTTGACAATGCTAAAAATTAAAATACTATGTTCATTATGGAAATACTACCTCTGGGCTGCATTAAACACAAATCAGACAATTATTGGAGACGTCCACATATAAACACTCTAGGATTGACACTACAAACTTAATAATATGAAACTAGCAAAATATACATGACTTCTATATCTCATCCTGGCATATAACTGAGACATTGCAGACTTTCATGTTCCCCTATAGCTTACATAAAACAAAGATGTTGTAAATGTTAGAATAATAAAGTTACTTCCCAAGACCTAACTTCTGGTTTCTTCGAGTCACAGTAATCAGACTGTCATGCCAAATTTAAACCAGAGTCAGGGCCATTTACCTTGGAAGGCCAAATTAATATGGGTAGATATAAACATAGCACCAAATCAAGATTTTTAAAACAATTATAGCTGTTGTGTTCTACGGTGGTCATAGAACAGTAGTGTATACCCCACACCAGACAAAAAGAGGAAAATTAGACAACAAACTTATAGGGTCAACTTGTGGAGCCAGCTGGTGGTCTTAGTACATGACATTGTTGAGAAGAAGTAAGATATCTTAAATTCAGGGGCTTCATCTGCACACAGTTTATCAACAAACCGTAAAAACAATGTCCACCATGCAAAAAAACAGTTAACCTATTCCCCGCCTGTTCAGAGTATCTGCAGGAGAACTGCCAACAAGAAGGATTCCATCAGGATAAGCATTGGGGCATCTGCTGGTCTTAAGACGCTCTCTCTAGATTTCTTTTAGACCCATCGACCCTGAGGCCATAGACCCAAAACCGGAGCTGACAATTTTCACAAAAGCCTCCCCAGGGCTAATAGTGTTCTCAAAGTAGAAACCTTTACCCTCTGTCATGCATATGGTAAGAAGGGACGGTAAGACATTGCATGGATCACCATATTTAACTATCGAATCTGCTGTTCTGCGCAGCATATAGTCGGGCGCCTGTTCTTCCGTTTCAACCACATCCCATGTGGTCAGGTCTCTCTCTTTAGTGATAGTGGGCCCCATTTCTTGTTTCTGCCGATCACTATGTAGCGGCTCTCCCCCGGCACTGTCACAACTTTTATACCGCACTTCAGGGCCCATGTTAAGGATAGTAGCTGGGGCATCCAACAGAGTACTCAACTTGTTTACAATATATGCGGCTGTAGACATTGCGTGCACTAGGAGAGTTTAGAGCCAGCTTACTCTTTTTCTTTAACAGTCTATAGTGGTTCTATTTCTCCACTACCGGGGTTGCTATTAAAATGTAGCCCGTGGAGCACTCCACAACTTCAATCCCAGGTCTATAAACTGTTGCGTAGGCAATAAGATGACGGCCTCCAGATCACTTCCACAAATATTGTCATCAAAATTGTAGGCTGCCGTCGCCTTGGAATACTGGTCAAAGATCAAAAATCCGCTGACAAGTGACTCTGCAAATAATCTCACTCCAGACTGCGAATTTAGTTGCATCAAACCATCTGAATCATTAGTTTTACATTATTTTCTATCGGAGCTGTGTGCATATGCATCCTCTCTGCTCCGGAGTTGGCTCCGCCCCCCAATCTATATAATTTTTATATCTCTGGTACATCATCTGTCATGTTGCTATTTCAATGCTATGCATTTCTTTACTGCTTTTTTGATTATCTAGAGGTATCTGCTATATATGATGGTTATATACAATGTATCTTTAATTTAGGGACAGCCCCCCTTTTTCCTTTTTAACCTATTAGCTACAGGTTATCTCTTTTAAAATTATGTGAATCAAATGTGAAGTTATCTATGATTACGTCTTTCAAGCAGAAACTCGTAAGCTGTCACTAGGGACTGCTGCCCTTTCTATGTTTTCACCTGTATGGGCCCTCCGGGACTTTTTTTATTTTTGTGTCAATAAATTTTGGAGTTTTTATCTATCGCTGTTGCTGAACTCTTTTGAATTTTAAACCATCTGAATGCCATTTATATCATGTCATGATGGACATACTGACCACAATTGCTCAAAGACTAGATTGTCACTTTTAGGGGCCGAATTATCAAGCTCCGAATGGAATTTGATGCCCATGTTTCTGCGCGAACCTTCAGGCTCGCCAGAAACAGCAGTTATGAACCAGCGGTCTAAAGACAGCTTCTCCATAACTTGTCCGCCTGCTCTGAGGCTGCGGACATCAATCCGCCAGATCCTATACAATCGTGTTGATTGACACCCCCTGCTAGTGGCCGATTGGCTGTGAATCTGCAGGGGCCGGCATTGTACCAGAACTGCTTGTGCAATGATAAATGCTGACAGTGTATGCTACAGCATATTATGTCGGACAGACATTGATAAATCGGCTCATAATTATTTTAAAAGTGTTATTTTTTACAATATTTATATTTATTGATTTAAAGCGTGCTACACAGTGATTGCCTGATCAATGCAGGGGCACTTTTATATCTGTCTCTAACCGGCTACAGCAAAAAGGATAAGATAAGTATGCACAAGAGGCTTTTTAAAGGGTTATGTTGTCTTTTCTTATATCTATAGATATACAGAAAGATAGATAGATAGATAGATAGATAGATAGATAGATAGATATACATATAGCAATACCAATAGGCATTTTCAAGTTCAAACACAGTTTATTTATGCAATGTAACGTTTCTGGGATAACACCCCTCCTCAGACCTGGGGGCCGATTTATTAATCAGCAGATGCTGCTTATTCCGCGCGAGCCTTCCGGTTCGCCGGAAACAGAAGTTAAAAAGCAGTGGTCTTAAGACCTCTGCTCCTTAACTTTTCCGACACCTCTGAGGCAGTGGACAGCAATCAGCCTGACCGGATACAATCGGGTTGATTGACACCCCTTGCTAGCAGCCGATTGGCCGTGAATCTGCAGGGGCGGCATTGCACAAGCATTTCACGAGAAATGGTTGTGCAATGATAAATGCCGACTGCGTATGCTGTTGGCATTTATCGATGTGCGGCAGACATGATCCGCTATCCGCTACTTTCAGTAATATCTATCAAGTAATATCTCCAAATGGTCACATTGCACAAATTAAGTGTGTTTGAACTTGAAAATCTAGATAGTCCCTGCCTATTGATTTTGTTACCTTGGATATTGCTGGCATCCTGGTTGATGATATTGGAATATTGGAAGGAAGAGTGCAATCGATTGCTGTATATATATTATGGATTTCACTCAAGCACAATTTACACTAGAAATCTTTTTGGCTAAGTTAACTAAAACAACTCATCGTAACATGATAACCGCCATTAGATCTAAGACAAATAGATTCACTAAAAATTCAGATATTTGTAAAATTTTTCATCAATATTTTTCTGATTTATATAAAGCTGAGGACTATGACTTGGATAGACAGAAACAATTTTGGGACAAGATTAAGACTCCTAAAATCTCGCCAGAAAGCTTGGCAGAAATTAACAAACTGATCGAAGACCAAGAGGTTTATGCAGCAATTAAAGCTGCAAAAACTAATAAAGCTGCAGGCCCAGACTGTCTCCCTATTGTATTTTATAGGATACTGCAGTTACAGATTGTCACAAACCTTACAAAATTATTTAATCATTATTTTATTGAGAATAATAAGTGTTCCACATATTTTGCAGCTGCGCTGGTCTCTTTGATCCCAAAAAAAAAAACAAAGATTTGGAGTTACCAGAATCTTACAGACCTATATCGGTCCTTAATACGGATTACAAACTTTAACATCTATCTTAGCGAAAAGATTAAAGTCTCATTTAGGAACAATAATTCATGAAAATCAGTCAGGGTTTATGGCTGGGAGAAACCCTACTAAAAATATGCGTACGATCATGACACTGCTTGATTTTTTTTGGAATAAACTCAGATTAGCAAAGCAGAATAGCATACCAGATTTGGTGTTATTAGCGGTCGACGCAGAGAAAGCGTTCGATCGCATCTCTTGGCTGCATTTATTTTTCTCACTAGAACAATTTGGTTTGTCGGGACACATTTTAGAATTCACACGGTTGATATATAGCTCTCCAATATCTTCATTATTAATTAATGGGGAAACCTCACAACAGTTAATACTTCAGCGGGGCACCCGACAGGGATGCCCCTTATCACCATTATTATTTAATATATCCCTAGAACCTTTTGCAATTTTACTTCGGCAACAATTAAAGGGGATTAGTATAGGAGATCAAAAACTTGTTTTATTAATGTATGCAGATGATATAATCTTGTGTTTGAGTGATATTGCACAAAGTCTTTCTCTTTTGTTAGAATCAACAGAATTGTTTGGTGCAATTTCGGGATACAAAATTAATCTTACTAAATCCGAATTATTATGGATCAATAGAAAAAAGCAGAATATTGAACATCCGTTTTCTGAGACTACGCAAATTACATATCTTGGTATCAGATTAAGTGTGAATCCAGAAGAATGGTATAAACTTAATTTTACTAAGTGCTTTCAGGAGTGTAGGGAAAGAATGGAAGGATGGAAGAATCTGCCCATCTCCCTGTTAGCTAGAGCTACACTTATAAAGACTATCCTTTTCCCTAAAGTGTTTTATTTTATTCAAAATATTCCGATTCACATTAAAAAAATAGATATAAATAAATTTAATAGGGCATGTTCCATATTACTTTGGAAAGGAGCTAGAGCTCGTGTTTCTGTGGCACGACTTACATGCAGTAGAGATGCGGCAGGTCTATCTCTCCCAAATATACAATTTTACAGTTTAGCAGCGCGCGTAAAGGTGGCAGTTGATTGGCTAACCGAACAGAATCAGGTTTCTGAGGTTGCATGGGAGACAGCTTTCGTAATCCCGTTTCGATTGGATGCTATTTTACATTGTCCTATGACTGCACTTCCTTCTTCCCTCTTTTCATTGATAACATTTAGAAATATTATCTGCGCATGGCAAAAATTCTGTGTATTGTTAGGATGCTCTCCATATATATCAAAATACTTGCCCATTACAGGGAACCCAAATTTTGTCCCAGGTATGTCTGTAGAGGTTTTCAGGATATGGTTCTCTAAAGGATTGATATTTGTTTCACAGTTGTTGAAATCGGATTTAACAGTACTGTCTTTTGCCGAACTAAGACAACAATTTGGACTTTCGAATAAAGAGTTTTTTGCTTATCTACAGATAAGACATTATATATCTGAACTTAAGCAAAATCATGGAGATGATTGGATATTTACGTTTCAATCTCAAATTAATAGTTTTCAACACGGTTTATATTCTATCGCTACGTTTTATATGCTTCTTAATCTTGGACCTTCCAATGAACAAAGAGAATATATTGTTGCGAAATGGAGTAGTCTCTTCCCTGAGATAAATAGTCAAACTATAACAAATACATTTAAAATTATGGACAAAGGTTGGGTGTTGACTGCATGGAGAGAATCCCAGGTGAAGAGCTCTTTTATGACCTATCTGACTCCTGCAAAGTTGTCTGCTTGGTATAAGGTAACGATCAGCTGTCCCAAGTGCTCTGCTGTTAAAGCTGATCTTATGCATTGTTTTTGGGCTTGTCCAAAAATTGGTCAATTTTGGTTGAAAGTAATGTATTGGATGCGAACAACTCTTAATTTGACTTATCATATTCAACCATTAGATATATTCTTTTTGGTCCAATCACAAGAAACTCTGAGGCAAGTTGGACTAACTAATATGATTCTACTTTTAGGGCGAAGTATGTTACTAAGAGCGTGGAAAGCTAAAGCAGCCCCCAGTGTGAAAGAGCTTAAAAATGCTCTGTTTGCACAATTTATACATGACCAAATGAATCTTCCCAATCAGACTGATAGTCGATTAGAGGTATTTTTTAAACAATGGAAATTATTCATCTTATCATTCTCAATAGAGACGCAAATTGAGATGGTCAAACCTTTGAGGGATTCGATATATGTTCAACTACAGATATTGGCTGGTAATTTTCCTAGTATATGGGGGAATTACTCTATAGGGGTGATTGGGTAAGGGGGTGAGGAGGATAGGTTGGAATAATTTCCCTTCTCTTTTTTTTTTTTTTTCTCTCTCTCCCTCTTTTCTTTTTCCCTTTATTATTATTTTTTTTTGTGCTAAATGAGGATAGACACGGAATTGAATGTAGTAATTTAATGTAGTGAAGGATAAATATGTGCCTAGAATATACCAATGTTAGGAGTATAGTTTATTAGCAAGGTCCTTTTTGACGGTAAATAGGGGTATAATGCGTAGATAATTTTGTGTTTAGAAAAAATGGTTTTGGTACGTATCAAGATAAGAGAAATGTTTTCTTTGAAATTGGATGAATTGTGTTGTATATAAAAATCCAATAAAGATGATATATAAAGAAATCTTGCACAAAATACAGCTCTGCTTGCAAATGTGTCCTATCTATTGTTTTATCTATCTATTTTAAAGCAACTATAGTTATACATTCTACATATATAATAACAAAGTCATTCAAATAAGCTAAATGATACTAGTAAGTAAGAGATTGAAGCTTTTTTTCAGAAGCACACTACACTGTCTCCTTTATACAAACTTACATTCTAGTTCCGGGATTTGGTTATTGTGTTTAATTTTAGTCCAAGTTATTATATATGATGCTCTGTAATTGCCTTTGTGCCATACTTTTATTAGACAAAGTATTGTGGAGATTTCAGAAATTACAAACCTTAACATAACTCTTATAATCCCCTCACGAATAAGCAGAAAAGGAATTTGCTATTTAGTGGCCAATGCTAACTGAAAGAAATGACATATAGCTGTGGTCATTTTCTTCCAGGAGTCTTATGTTACTGATAAAGATCCTGAGCAGGGCATTTTATATCTGCTGCTTCCAGCTGGTCTGATGGTTCACTAGCCAACATTTATCATCATTGTATTTTTAAAATGTGTCGTCATTTCTTTGGCACCATATATCATCATTTCCAGCAATATCCTTATATTTTCTGTATTTGAAGGTATAAAGGGAAAAAATAACAAAAATATACATGTATATAGAACAGATGGATCCCTAAAAGTACATGATTCAGCCAAGAGGCACATCTGTGTCATTTATACATTTAGTAAAATTGTATAAACAGAATATTCTGTCACATAGTAGCAAGGGAAGGTCCTGACAGCAATTAAAGGATTTTTCTGCATGCAGCACATGATTTATTAGAATATGTGCTCTCAGGTCAGCTTGAAGTAATACCACTAGTGGGTCTGAATTATAATAACCGCCATACTATATAAAAAAAAACGTATGTATAAAAATGACAAATTCTATGTGATCCTTCCCATTGACCCAGTAACTGTGCTATGGTAGACTCTATTGTTAGGTTTACAGTGAGGAAATGTAAACACTCCACATAAAATCTTGTGTGCGTCTATACATATGGTAATTTATTTGAATGAGATGACAAGCTCACAGTACCTTAAAGGGATATGAAAACCAAACATTTTCTTTAGTGATTCAGACAGATAATACTATTTTTAAAAAGTTTCTAATTTACTTCTCTTATCAAATTTGCTTTGTTGCCATGATATTCTGTGTTGAAGAGATACCTAGGTAAGCATCTGGAGCACTACATGCCAGGAAATAGTGCTTCCACATTGTGCTCTTGCATATGGATAACATTGTTTCAAATATTCGGCCATATAGTGCTCCAGAAATGGGCCGGCTCCGAAGCATATGTCCCTGCTTTTCAACAAATAATGCTAAGAGAATGAAGACAAATTGATAAAAGAAGTAAATGAGAACGTTGTTTGAATTTGCTCTATCTGAATCATGAAAGAAATGGTAAAAATTGTAATATAAAGGGTAAGTAAATAATACACAGTTCTGTTGCCAAATTCTTGCTATATAATAAACATTTACAAAACAAAAACAAAGTAACATCTTGTTTGCTCCAATTGTTTATTAAAACCAAAGCTCCACCCCCAACTGACTAGAGGATTCAATCCAGGCTTGAGTCAGTTTATAACAAGGCTTACAGTAATAGTGTTAGTATATAATGCATGTTTTGTTGTCTGTTATATGTTAAAGGGACATGAAATCCAACATTTGTCTTTCATGATTCAAAGTAATTCTATCAGCCAATCGGAATCTAAGGGACGCCATCTTGGATGACGTCATTTAAAAACCTTCATTCCGAAAGAAGCCGTCGTCAGAAGAGGATGCTCTGCGTCGGATGTCTTGAAGATGGAGCCACTCTGCGCCGGATGGATGAAGATAGAAGATGCCGTCTATGTGAAGACTTCTGCGTGCTTGGATGAAGACTTCGGCCGCTTGGATGAAGACTTCTGCCGGCTTCTTGGAGGATGGATGTCGGATCTTCAAAATTGTAAGTGAATCTTCTGGGGTTAGTGTTAGGATTTTTTAAGGGTGTATTGGGTGGGCTTTATTTTTAGGTTAGGGTTTGGGCTGCAAGGGTATTTGGAAGGGCAATGCCCATCCAAATACCCTTTTTAGGGCAATGGGGAGCTTACGTTTTTTTAGATTAGGTTTTTATTTGGGGGGTTGGTTGTGTGGGTGGTGGGTTTTACTGTTGGGGGGGGTGTTTGTATTTTTTTTTTTACAGGTAAAAGAGCTGATTTCTTTGGGACAATGCCCCGCAAAAGGCCCTTTTAAGGGCTATTAGTAGTTTACTGTAGGTTAGGGTTTATTTTATTTGGGGGGGGGCTTTTTATTTTCATAGTGCCCTTAGATTAGGTGTAATTAGTTTAAATCTTTGATACATTTTTTTGTAACTTAGTGTTTATTTTTTTGTGTAACTTAGTGTTTGTTATTTTTTGTAACTTAGTTGTTAGTTTTTTGTAACTTTGTAATTTTTTAGTGTAGATTAAAATTATTTGAGTAGGGTTAGGTGTTTAAATATATAATATAGTTAATTTAATTTGTTTATTGTAATTTTAGTATAAAAGTTAGGGTAGGTTAATTATTAATTTAATATAGTTTATTGTAATTTTAGTATAATAGTTAGGGTAGATTAAATTAATTAGTTTAATATAGTTTAATGTAATTTTAGTATAATAGGGTAGATTAATTAATAGTTTAATATAGTTTAATTTAATTTTAGTATAATAGTTAGGGTAGGTTAATTAGTAGTTTAATATAGTTTAATTTGAATCTAAAGGTAAGTTTAAATTTATTATAAGATAGGGATGAGTTAATATTTAATATAAAGTTAGCGGGTTGTTAGGTTTAGGGGTTAATAGTTAAATTTAGTTTATGGCGATGTGGGGGGCTGGCGGTTTAGGGGTTAATAGGTTTAGTAAGTGGTAGTGATGTGGGAGGCCAGGGGTTTAGGGGTTAATAACTTTATTTAGTTACGGTGGGCTCCAGGAGCGGCAGGATAGGGGTTAATAACTTTATGTAGGTGGCGGCGGTGTCGGGGCAGCAAAATAGGGGTTAATAAGTATAATGTAGGTGGCGGCGATGTAGGGGGTGGCAGATTAGGGGTCAATAAGTATAATGTAGGTGGCGACGGTGTAGGGGGTGGCAGATTAGGGGTGTTTAGACTCGGGGTACATGTTAGGGTGTTAGGTGTAAACTTAAATTTTATTCTCCCATAGGAATCAATGGGATATAGGGCAGCAACGAACATACGTTTTCGCTGCTTTTAGACTCCCATTGATTCCTATGGCATCCATCACCTCCAGGGCGGCGGATTGAAAACCAGGTACGCTGGGCCGGAATAGTGGCGAGCGTATCTTGTAGATTTTTGTTAACTTGCAAAAGTAGTCAGATAGTGCCGAATTTGCATTCGGAACATCTGTAGTGACATAAGCATCGGTCTGTGTCAGACTGAATCCGGCGGATCGTATGTTACGTCACAAAATTCTACTTTTGCCGGTCTGTAGCCTTTGATAAATAAGGCAAATCAAGCTCTCCACAATTACGTTGCGGAATTCCAGCGTATTTGCGGTTGACGGCTTGATAAATAGGCCTTTAAGGGTTAAACAAAAGTTGTACAAAACACAACATAAATACATTAAAATAAAATATTATACTTAATTATACACTTTCTGATAAAAAAATATTTTATATAAATATTAATAAAAATGGTTACAATGGATATGGTATATGGCAAGGTATATGACTGGGAAGGGTTATAATGTTTGCCTGTATATATATATATATATATATATATATATATATATATATATATATATATATATATATATATATGTGTGTGTGTGTGTATATATAAACACTTTGGAGCTCTTTCCCCTTAAATACCTTTAAACTTGAAACATTTTTTTTTTTCATGTTTTATATGTTGTAATGCGTTTACTGTGTTTTTAAATAGAAACATTTAACGTTGCAATGTTTTTCACATAGAAGAAAAATGTATTTTTATTTTTAAATATATTTCTATATATCTGTATATTTATTGATACTTGTATATACAGTGCCTTCACTAATACTCGCGCCCTTAGTAAATAAGAGGAATGAAGGCTGTGAAAAATTGTCTTTATTGTTTAACCTTTTGATCTTTTGTTTAAAAAATACCAAAAATACTCTGCTCTCATGGATATCAAACAATTGCAAACACAACACAGGTTTATCTAAAAAAAAAAAGTTAAATATATGTGTTGCACAAATATTGGCTCCTTTATCAATTCATATGAGAAAAATATATTTGAAGTATATTCCCTTTGATATTTTACATTTTTAGTACACCTGGGTGACTAGGAACAGGAAATTGTTTAATGATGACTTCCTGTTTCACAGTGGCATAAATATGAGGTAACACAAAGGCCAAATTCCCTTAGTCATTCATCACATTGGGTAAGACCAAAGAATATAGCTGTGATGTGCGGCAAAAGATTGTTGGGCTTCACAAAATTGAAAGTGGATATAAGAAAATAGCAAAAGCTTTGAAAATACCCATTTCTACAATCAGGGCATTAATTAACCCCTTAGTGACCAGAGCATTTTTAAATTTTCTTACAGTTAAAGGGACACTGAACCCAAATTGTTTCTTTCGTGAATCAGATAGAGCATGCAATTTTAAGCAACTTTCTAATTTACTTCTATTATTAATTTTTCTTCATTCTCTTGCTATCTTTATTTGAAAAAGAAGGCATCTAAGCTTTTTTTTTTAATTCTTTTTTATTACTGGAAACAAATATGACACAACAGAAAATCAAGCATTACAAAAGATAACATATAAATTGCAATAGTATTGTGCATCCATATTGATTACAACTCTGCAGATGGCTTGTCAGTGCCAATTGTCCAGATTAGTCCATGAAAAGTGAGGGCTAAATAGTGTCTTTATAAGTTGTAACCTGCAATTCAATGGCGCAGAAGAGTCCGTCCAGCAAACTTTGTATGCCACATCTGTCTCCATTTTATAAATAACTTTATAACATTACATACAACAATAACAGTAACTATAACATACTAACATTGTAATAATAGGATGGGGTTCGCGGCGGGGGAGGGGAGCGGGGGAAGGGAAGGGGGGAAAAGACAAAAAAAAAAGGGGGTTGATTGGGTCCCGTTGCCTAGAAAAGCATTTCCTCAGTCGGGTATTTGGTAGTATTAAGGGCATCCCTTTGGTCTTCTAAAGAGTGGTCAGTCTCACTGAGATTAAAGTTAAGATTAAGCTGGGGCATTACCTCCGACTGAAGAAATGGTCTCATGATCTGCTGTTTCAGATCTATGTTGAACGTATTAATAAGAGGGCACCATTTTTTCCAGAAGGGCCTCAATCGTCGGGTCACATCTAACCTCACGTTATATTGTTCTATATAAAGTTGTTTAATCAGTAAGTGTTTAAATTGTGCTATTGTTGGGGGATGTTTAGATATCCATCTTGTCAGGATACAGTGTCTTGCTAGTATGGTGCACATTGTAAGTATCCCATGATGCCGTTGGTGTGTGTCTCCCCACTTGAAGAGATATATCTCGGCCGTAGTGAGCTCTATTTCAACCTTAAAGGTGATTTTTACCCAATATTGGAAATGTCCCCAAAAACGTCTGACAGTTGGACAGGCATAGAAGTAATGCAGAAAAGAGGGGGCTGCACTACTGCACTTAATACATTGGTTGGGGTGTGAGTTGTTCCATTTTGCTAATCTATTGGGAGTAATATAATCCTTATGTAATAGTCTAATTTGGGCCTCCCTGAAAGTTATTGCGAGAGTTGCTTGTTTTGTGCTGTCCAGGCTGTCTTTCAAATCTTGTACCGACACCTCAATAGGGATGTCTGTAGCTAGTCTTGTCAGCATGTTAGTTTGTATGGTAGCCTCAGTATGTCTTATTAGTTGTGTATAGAAATGTGTGAGAGAGAACCGTCCCACTAGAAATAATGTCTGAGCGATAGCAAAGGGTGATTTGTCCCAGAAGCTGTCATGGGATGCTTGCAGAGACACCACATAATGCCTCAACTGAAGGTAAGCATAAAAATGTTGATTCGGGAGCTGGTATTTCATCTTTAGCTCCTGGAAAGAGCGTATTGTGTGGAGCAACGGGTCCAGGATGTCTCCCACTGTCCTTATACCAAGGGTTTCCCATATGCGGAATGGCGCATGCTCATTACCTGCTGGGAAGTCTGCGTTCCCACGGATAGGTATATACCTTGGGGGGGGGGGCTATCTATTTTTAGGAATTTGTGAATCAGCTGCCACGCCTTCAGTGGGTCACGGTATAGTACACTGTTGGTAATTATAGGTGGTAGGGATGCTAATTTTGCGTAGGGGAGATAGGCTGGCGCCAGAGGCGCAATGATCGTCTCTTCGAGTGCCATGTCGGTGAAATGTTTCGTATTCAGCTGCCAGTCGGTGACCAATCTGGCTAAGGCCGCCCAGTTTTATAATTTGAGGTTTGTCAAGCCTAGACCTCCTCCCAAGTATGGGAGATGTAATTTGTCCGCTGCTATTCGGGATTTACCTCCCTTCCAGATAAATCGCAACATGGCACGCAAGAGCATCTTCAGGTCCCTTTTGGACATCAGAAACGGCAGCATAAGCAGTGGATATAAAATTTTGGGCAGTATTGTCATCTTGATCAGGCCAATACGACCCGACAATCCCAGAGGGAGGTTAGCCCAGTTCGTTAGCTGAGAGGCCAACTCTGAACATTTATGTGATATGTTGAGATCATACATCTTAGAAGGATCTCTGTGAAGTTTGATGCCAAGGTAGGTTAGCCCCTTTGAGACTTCCATGAAGGGATAGCTTTGTGTAGAGTTCAGATGTCTATGCAGCCACAGTATCTCTGACTTTGAGGTGTTTATTTGATATCCCGAAAAGGTGCCGAAGTTCGCAATCATGTGTAATATGTGTGGTATATGGACGGCTGGTGTGTTGACAAACAGTAGCATATCTTCGGCGTACAACGCCAGATGTAGAGGGACCCCTCTTATCGTGATCCCTGGGAAGAGCTGTCGCAGTTTCATCGCAAGGGGTTCCAGTGCTAGGTTGAACAGCAGCGGCGAGAGGGGGCAACCCTTCCTGGTGCCCCGACATAGCTGGAAATCAGAGGAGAAAAGGCCATTTGCAATAACCCGCGCCACTGGCCGATGATACATTTTGCCTATAACCTCCAAGAACGGACCCCTAAAACCGAACCTCCGCATAGTATCTAAAAGATGCGGCCACTCCACCCGATCGAAGGCCTTCTCTGCATCCAAGGATAGCAGGAAGGCCTCCGGTGTGTCTTTCTTATCCCTATCCTGCCCTCGCGCCCAGTAATGCTCTATTACCTGCATGACCCTGCGAAGATTCACCACGATGAGCTCTTGAAGACAAAGCCCGTTTGGTCCGGGTGTACTAGGTCAGGGAGAATCACCTTCAATCTGTTAGCCAGAATCTTCATGAACAGTTTGCAATCTGTGTTTAACAGAGATATCAGTCTGTAAGACTCAGACTTTGAGCGGTCTTTGCCCGGCTTGGGGATCAGCGTAATGTGCGCTGAAGTAAAATTGTTAGGGGGGGGTCTCCGTCTGAATGAAGGTATTATACAGTCTAATCTAAGTGGGTGTGATCTGGGCCTGTAGGGATTTATAAAATTCAGCCGGTAGACCGTCTGGCCCTGGTGCCTTACCTACTGGCAAGGACCCCAGGGTGAAGGTGAGTTCCTCGAGGGTCACCGGGGCGTTTAAGCTGTCAATTTGAGTCTGTGTTAGTTGGGGTGGCTGCAGTGAGTGCCAGAGTTGCGTCTGGGCTCCTTCCGGAGCCACGTCCTGTTGGGTATAGAGTTTCGCATAGTACTGTGCAAAGCACTGTGCTATGTCCTCTGGCTTAGTGTACGTTAGGCCATGCGCTCTAATTGCTGTTATGTTGGCTCTTGCTGTCTGGGGCTTCGACAAGGCAGCCAACATCTTGCCTGCTTTCCCACCGAATCTATAAAATCTTCCTGCTGTCTTTAATAGCCCAGCAGTCGCCTGTTGCTTCATAAAAGCCTCAAGCTCCGCTTTTGCCGCTAAGTAGGTCTCATAGCTTGTTTTCGTCCTAACCTGTAGATAGGTTTGGTATGTTAGTCCCAGCTGTTTTTGTAAGTTCTTTAATTTATATTGCGTCTTGTGTCTTAATTTAGAGATGTATGAGATTATAGAGCCAGCGAACACTGTCTTGGCCGTTTCCCATAGGAGTTGGGTGTTTTCAGTATGGACTGCGTTGTCAGTGAGAAAGTCCGTCCAAGTGTGTTGTAGATATTTAGTAAATGCCTCTGAGGTGGTCAGGTAAGTCGGAAATCTAAGAGTGTTTCTGTTGGTGTACCTTCTCTGAGTCCCAAGTGACAGTTCTACTGGTGCGTGGTCTGATATCAGAATATTGTGTATCCTGCAATGGTGTACCTGCGTGGTTAATTCCCCAGCAATCATAAATAAATCGATTCTGGAAAGGGTATGCTTGGCCTTGGACAGGCAGGTATAGTCCTTCCCCTCCGGATTCAGCAACCTCCAGATATCACAGACCCTTAGATCTGCTTCCAACATGTTAAAGATTTTAGTTTCAAATCTGGCTTTATAATTTACCTTTGGGTCCCTGATAGAGTGAGGTGCCAACCAGAGCCTATCCAGAATGTGTGTGGGTGAGATATTGAAATCTCCACCAATTATTAAATTTGAGCCTATGTGGGGAGCTAAATGTCGGGTCAAATCTGACCAAAAACATGCTGTTCTATGGTTGGGGGCATACAGGTTGCAGAACACATATTTCACGGAATTTACCGTAGCTTGCACTATCATGAACCGTCCGTCTTTGTCTAGATAGGTGGTGTCTACCCTAGCTGTTAACCTTTTCCCGAATACAATAGCTAAACCCCAGCTGGCGCTTGTATAAGATAGAAAGACCACTTGTCCCACCCAATACCTCTGCAGTTTCTGGTGTTCTGGGTCTGTCAGATGCGTCTCCTGTAATAAGGCTATGTCTGTGCACAGTTTCCTAAGATGAGTGAGTATGAGTTTACGTTTTATGGGCGAGTGTATTCCACCCACGTTCCAAGTCACTATCTTAAGCGACATTCCCAGTTACATAGGATATACAGGGAGTGCAGAATTATTAGGCAAGTTGTATTTTTGAGGATTAATTTTATTATTGAACAACAACCATGTTCTCAATGAACCCAAAAAACTCATTAATATCAAAGCTGAATAGTTTTGGAAGTAGTTTTTAGTTTGTTTTTAGTTATAGCTATTTTAGGGGGATATCTGTGTGTGCAGGTGACTATTACTGTGCATAATTATTAGGCAACTTAACAAAAAACAAATATATACCCATTTCAATTATTTATTTTTACCAGTGAAACCAATATAACATCTCAACATTCACAAATATACATTTCTGACATTCAAAAACAAAACAAAAACAAATCAGTGATCAATATAGCCACCTTTCTTTGCAAGGACACTCAAAAGCCTGCCATCCATGGATTCTGTCAGTGTTTTGATCTGTTCACCATCAACATTGCGTGCAGCAGCAACCACAGCCTCCCAGACACTGTTCAGAGAGGTGTACTGTTTTCCCTCCTTGTAAATCTCACATTTGATGATGGACCACAGGTTCTCAATGGGGTTCAGATCAGGTGAACAAGGAGGCCATGTCATTAGATTTTCTTCTTTTATACCCTTTCTTGCCAGCCACGCTGTGGAGTACTTGGACGCGTGTGATGGAGCATTGTCCTGCATGAAAATCAAGTTTTTCTTGAAGGATGCAGACTTCTTCCTTTACCACTGCTTGAAGAAGGTGTCTTCCAGAAACTGGCAGTAGGACTGGGAGTTGAGCTTGACTCCATCCTCAACCCGAAAAGGCCCCACAAGCTCATCTTTGATGATACCAGCCCAAACCAGTACTCCACCTCCACCCTGCTGGCATCTGAGTCGGACTGGAGCTCTCTGCCCTTTACCAATCCAGCCACGGGCCCATCCATCTGGCCCATCAAGACTCACTCTCATTTCATCAGTCCATAAAACCTTAGAAAAATCAGTCTTGAGATATTTCTTGGCCCAGTCTTGACGTTTCAGCTTGTGTGTCTTGTTCAGTGGTGGTCGTCTTTCAGCCTTTCTTACCTTGGCCATGTCTCTGAGTATTGCACACCTTGTGCTTTTGGGCACTCCAGTGATGTTGCAGCTCTGAAATATGGCCAAACTGGTGGCAAGTGGCATCTTGGCAGCTGCACGCTTGACTTTTCTCAGTTCATGGGCAGTTATTTTGCACCTTGGTTTTTCCACACGCTTCTTGCGACCCTGTTGACTATTTTGAATGAAACGCTTGATTGTTCGATGATCACGCTTCAGAAGCTTTGCAATTTTAAGAGTGCTGCATCCCTCTGCAAGATATCTCACTATTTTTGACTTATACCCTTTCTTGCCAGCCACGCTGTGGAGTACTTGGACGCGTGTGATGGAGCATTGTCCTGCATGAAAATCATGTTTTTCTTGAAGGATGCAGACTTCTTCCTTTACCACTGCTTGAAGAAGGTGTCTTCCAGAAACTGGCAGTAGGACTGGGAGTTGAGCTTGACTCCATCCTCAACCCGAAAAGGCCCCACAAGCTCATCTTTGATGATACCAGCCCAAACCAGTACTCCACCTCCACCTTGCTGGCGTCTGAGTCGGACTGGAGCTCTCTGCCCTTTACCAATCCAGCCACGGGCCCATCCATCTGGCCCATAAAGACTCACTCTCATTTCATCAGTCCATAAAACCTTAGAAAAATCAGTCTTGAGATATTTCTTGGCCCAGTCTTGACGTTTCAGCTTGTGTGTCTTGTTCAGTGGTCGTCTTTCAGCCTTTCTTACCTTGGCCATGTCTCTGAGCATTGCACACCTTGTGCTTTTGGGTACTCCAGTGATGTTGCAGCTCTGAAATATGGCCAAACTGGTGGCAAGTGGCATCTTGGCAGCTGCACGCTTGACTTTTCTCAGTTCATGGGCAGTTATTTTGCGCCTTGGTTTCTCCACACGCTTCTTGCGACCCTGTTGACTATTTTGAATGAAACGCTTGATTGTTCGATGATCACGCTTCAGAAGCTTTGCAATTTTAAGAGTGCTGCATCCCTCTGCAAGATATCTCACTATTTTTGACTTTTCTGAGCCTGTCAAGTCCTTCTTTTGACCCATTTTGCCAAAGGAAAGGAAGTTGCCTAATAATTATGCACACCTGATATAGGGTGTTGATGTCATTAGACCACACCCCTTCTCATTACAGAGATTCACATCACCTAATATGCTTAATTGGTAGTAGGCTTTCAAGCCTATACAGCTTGGAGTAAGACAACATGCATAAAGAGGATGATGTGGTCAAAATACTCATTTGCCTAATAATTCTGCACACAGTGTATAGGAGGAGGGGAAGAACAAAAAAAAAAAAAAGGGGGGGGGGGGAGAAAGGGAAGAGGGAGCGGGAAGGGACACTGAAAGGGTAAAACAGTTCCTTGAGTTATTTTAATACAACTAACATTAAATACTAGTCATTTACATTCAATGAGTACAGATTAACTTTAGCGTATACACAGTTGAACCATATACATGGTGTATTCCCAGCATAGGCATTATCAGTTCTAACTTTAACCAAGCACAATTGTTCCACACCCTTACCCCTAGGAGAGATAGATACTATTGCTGGTGGGTTTGAGCCTGCCTGATTCCCTGATATGAATATAAGGGGTGCCCTTTGGATGAGAGGCGAACAGGATACCTCAATGATATGCTTTTTGCTTGTTAGGTACATACAAGCAGTGGGGGCTTCTGCGGGATTGGCAGTTGTAGGGGTGTAGGTAGAAGGAGCATTCCCTTCAGGGGAGGAAGAAATTAAGACTAAATTAGGGCAGTATGGGTCTCTGTAGGCAATACGTTTGGGGAGTCGTATATTACAATATGGATTTTCTCTATTGCCTCTCAGATGACTGAAAAACCTTTATGGATTTGAATCTTCCTCTTTGGTTTCCCTCCTATGTGGGATGTCTGTGTCTATCCCTGTGCTTGCCTCAATATAACTGACAACATACGTTATCAAAGCATTTAGATATGTGTAAACACTATGGCCTATGTTAAGTGATTCAACATTTTCTTGACCCGTAAGTAACCCAACATGTTGTGACTCCTCTTTCCCAAGAGGGATTGATTGCATTATTGACCTTATGTTAAAACCTAATGAGAACTGTAAACAAATTAAAAACAAACAGAACAATAAGAAAAACAAGTAGAACAAATAAAACATAAAAAACAGATCACTTTTCAATATTACCCTAGAGGCATTGTCCCGCCTCTCTTTGGAGTCCATCAAGCCCTTGGGAACCAGGTTACTTCCATTCTTGAAAAATGTTAAGTAACAAAAAGATTCAGCTATTTTTTATCTACTATGGCCTAGAAGAGCAAAAGAAGGAGTCAAAAGGAGAGGACCTCCCCGATTTGAGCATACGATCTTCAAGTTAGGGGGTGCTGGTTTTCTGTTGCCAGATAACTTTTCACCGCTTGTGGTGAGTGGAAGAATTTAACACCATATGATGTTTGTAGACGAAGTTTCGCAGGAAAGAGGAGTGCTACTTGACGTCCTTGTTCGTGGAGTTGGGAGCAGAGCGGTGCAAATTCCTTCCTTTGTCTAGAAACCTCCAGTGAGAAGTCCTGGAACAGGAGCAGCTTCGAGCCCTCATATATCAGCTCTTTATGCGATCTATAGGCTCTCAGAATTTTCAATTTTTTTCCTGGAAGTTCAGGCATTTGAATATCACCTGTCTAGGTTTGGCTCCCATCTGGTCCAAGGCCCTCTCCGGACCTATTCGGTGTGCTCGCTCTACGTCGATGGGTAGGATGTCAGCATGTATACCCAGCAGCCTGGGGAGTTTCAGTGCTGTAAACTCGAGCAGATCTTTACCCTTAATTGATTCTGGCACTTCTATGATCCGCAGATTATTGCGGCGACTTCTGTTCTCCAGATCGTCTATGCGGTCTTGAAGTATTTGAGTTTTCTTCACTAATTTCTTGACTGTGGTATCCGAGGCGAATTGCCTATCCTCTACTTCAGAGATGCGGGTTTCTGCTGCGTTTAATCGTGTGGAGAACTGCCGTACCTCGCTTGTTAGCGTATCCACCCCTGTTTGCAGGGAATCCATCCTTGGGAGAAAGAAGGATTTTAGTTCTTGTAGAAGAGCAGAGTGTGAAACTGGGTCCGAGACCCCTGCTGGGTCCGGTATAACTGAGCCCTCTGTATGAGCGTCTGACAGGTGTTTCCGTCTCTTTTCACTGGTCTTTGATCTGTGAGACATATCTGGTTTGGTGGAGGGAGACAGTTTGTGAAAATATTTGTCCACTTTCATTAGAGTGGGGTATAAAACCTTCTGAGTGCAGAGCAATCAAATCAGACTGTGGAATATTCAGATATTCTGGCAGGTGCCACTTGTAGACAATACAGACGGGTACCCTGGATGTATGGTAATGGGCAGAGGTGTGCGATCAGATTTTCCCTGTTGTTATGCAGCTTCTATCTGACTATTTAAGTGATATGGCCTGTCTTGTTATAATCTGCCATAGATGGAGGTGACACAGCCAGAATCAATATAGACACAAGTATATCCGCAGCTGTGTCTTTATGTTGCGCACTTTGTGCTTTGTGGGAGACACCTGGGGCCGTTAGTTGTGGGGGTCTTAGGGGGCCTTTGATATAGACATGGAATTTGCAGGTTCTTGCTGCGATGTGAAGATGTGAGCAACACTTTTCCCGCTCTAGGGCAGCGTGGTGCAGTCAGAATGAACTGTTAGTGAAAGTGAAAGTCACACAAAAAAGAAAAAAAAAGACATGCGTTGCTGCACATCTCTCTTCTCTAATAGCAATCTCTGTAAACCTTTTCCCAGGGAGAGAGTGACATGCTGCCTGCACAATTACGTTGTGCTTTTTGACCTTTCTGTATTGCTTTCCCCCTGCTGTGTTTCCCCCTTCTTTCCCTGAGTTATACTTTTCTCTGCGGTCTGTCCCCTTTCAAACACTGTTCCCAGCCTTTTCAAAGAAGTTTACTTACAGCTGCCCATAGTATGCTGGTTTTATACCGACAGGTAAGCGACATGCAGCGACATGCAGTCAATGTTCCTTCCACCTTTTCAGCCCTTGCAGGTCGGAATCCTCCCTCTCTCTCCTTCCTCCCCAGGGACGGGTAGGATACAAGATGGCGCTGGCGTTATGTAACCGCTCTTACAGAAAGTGTCCTCCGGTTGCCGGAGCTGATGGCAAATGCTCCGCGCACTTAGGTAGACAACTGGCACTATGCAGCCGGCCAATGTAATTTACCCCCATCAAACCATATATTTTTGAAAAGAAGACACCCTAGCGTATTTGAAATGCTGGTATATTTACACTTCCCATGCCATGCACTAATTCAACCACCAGACTTTGTCAAAGTTTTGGGTAGTCATTTTTTGGTGTTGTTTTTCACACACGTATTTTAGGCATGGATTCTCAGTTCCTGTTATGTGTTACTGCCAAAGAACACCCCAATATGTGTTCATCAACATCTCCTGAGTACAGTGATACCACCTATGCATAGGTTTGCTGGGTTGTTTGGGGGGTGAAATGCCAAACTTCTAACATATGTTTATGATCTTCTTTTTGGGGGCCTTTTTACATATCGCAATTTATTTTCTTGCCATGAACGTGCATATATTTAAAAAGTTTGACACCCCAAGGTATTGTATATGGAGTGTTTTGATGCCTTTGATGCAACTGTTTTAGCCAAAGAAAAGTGTGTTGTGGTATTTTTTTATTTTTACACACACATTGATTTTTGACTGTGATTTAGGAGAGCCTGTTGAAATTTATAGCAATAAAACACTCCAGGTTGTTTTCTGCAAGGCATCATGAGTACACCCATGCCCCCATGCATAGGTTTGCCAGGATTTTGGGAAGGTTCAGTTACAATTGTATGACTTGTAATTTGAGTTGAAATTGAGAATATTTCTCTGATAGGCCTATCTTTAGTTTGGGGCATATTGCATACCCCAGTTTTATTTATTGCCATGAAAGTGTATTTATTTGAAACGTTGACACCCCGGGGTATTGCAAGAAACACACAGCAGGTGGGAACAGCAAGTGTACAACATCCGTTTATTGTTGCAAATTAAAATGAATCAATATCATCACAACACACACATGGACAGTGCAGACTGTATGACAACGGAGATAAGCTTAACAGCTGGCAGCCATACTCCTAGCTGAGGTATTGTATATGGAGTGCTTTGATGCCTTTGATGCAACTGTTTTAGCTGAAAAAATTAGAGAAAGTGTTTGGTGGTTTCATTTTTACACACTTGTGTTTTAGTGAGAGTGAGAGAGAGAGAGAGAGAGAGAATGAGAAATCTGTGTCTAGGGAGAGAGATTTAGCTACTTTTGGTAGTTTTTGTAAAAATTGTGAGACCCAAAGGCTCTTTTCAGAGCCATTAACCCCTATCTTGTTAGTGATCACTATAAATCACTGGCTTTTGCACAGCAACACTATTTTGCTGTCTGTGCATTTTTTGTGTCACAGAGGACGTATAGCGCTGAGGAGACATATGCCATCATTGCATTAGAGTCTGACACGTCTATGTCTCACTCAGACCCTGATAGTGACCCTTCCAGGTGCTCAGATACATCACTAGATACAGTGTCAACTGATAGTGATGTATCTGTGGCTGCTAGCCCCCCTGCTAGAAGGAGACATGTTGCTCCAGCTGGCATTGCTGCTGAGGAGTGGGTAGCATCTCATCGCTAGAGGCCAGATATCCCACCCTTCACCGCAAATCCTTAGTCAATATTTACTATTATTTACATGACCAGACAAATGGGAATTATTATAGTAATACATTTTATTATAGGGGCAAGCTCTGATTGGATGACCCTACCTGCCCCTATGATGAGGCAGGCTAGGGACACCCCCAAGGCAGCACCATCTTGGAAGCCACATGGGCTGGGGGGGGGCTATAGGGTCTTTTATTTCTTATATATATATATATATATATATATATATATATATATATATATATATATATATATATATATATATACTGCTGGGCTCCCCGTGCTGAAACCCGGAAGTGATCGCTCCCGGGGAGCGATCAATCAGGGGCCTGGCAGTCGGGAATGGTATTGCAGGATACCTCGACATTGAGGCATCTCTGCAATAACGTTAGAGCGGCTTGAAACCAGCGCTTATATTACCGGCAGATGTGCTAGGTACGTCGGCGGTTGTTAAGGACTGTTTTTCCTTAAGAGGTTAAGAAGTTCCAGTCAACTGTTAAGGTTATGCGGTAAATCTATTAAATGTCGAGCAGACATGATTCGCTATAGCAAATAATGTCCGCTTGAGATAGCTAAATGCAGACAGCATACGCTGTTGGCATTTATCATTGCACAAGCATTTCTAGTAAAATGCTTATGCAATGTCACCCTCTGCTGATTGGCAGCCAATCGACTGCTAGGAGGGGCTGATCGGATCAGGATGATTTCAATCTGCCACCTAAAAGGCTTAAAGGGACACTCAATCAAAATTAAACATTTATTATTTAGAAAGAATATGCCATTTTAAACAACTTTCCAATTTACTTCCATTAGCAAAATGTGCACAGTCTTTTTATATTTAAACTTTTTGAGTCACCAGCTCCTACTGAGCATGTGCAAGAATAAGTGTGTATGCATTTGTGAATGGCTGATGGCTGTCACATGGTACGTGTATGCATTTTTGATTGGCTGATGGCTGTCACATGGTACAGGGGGAGTGGAAAAAGACATAACTTTTAAAATTGTCAGAAAAAAAATCTACTACTCATTTGAAGTTCAGACTAAGTGCTATTGCATTGTCTTGTTATCTTGCATTTGATGATTATGCAAATCTACTGTGTTGACTGGTCCTTTAAGAGCCTGAAATGATGGGACTCCAAAGCACAGTGATGTGCAGTCACTAGAGGCAGGTGAGGCAGGGCTTCACCTCTCATATGGGCAAAAATGTATTTCTTTTATTGGCTTTAAAAAAAAATAAAAAAAAAATATTGCAATTTTTTTTTCACAGCTACATGTTGTGCAATGGAGAGGCACAAGCAGGTCTGCCCACCATTACACAACATGCTGCGTCACCTACTGGATGAAAGTGGTTAAGATCATTGCATTGCCCATAAGTGCTTATTTGAGGCAGGCCTCTTTGGGCTGACCCAATCCAGTAGGAGGCATCAGTCATGGGAATTTAGGGTTAGGGCTGAATGTTAAATCATATAAAACAAAACAAAAACGGAAAAAAAAAACCTTTCATTTATTTTGTTGCTGCCCTGTTCAGCTGTCAGCTTTGATTCAATAAAAATGAGAGTTCTGTACTTCCCCTCCAAGTGCAAAAAACAAAGAAAAATGTTACCCTGCGCTAAGGAAAAAACACTAATAAACCAAGGGAAAAAAAGACCCCTATCTCCACAACAAGAACCAGAAAATGTATATTTTGAAAATCGTGTCCCAGATGGAACCAGATATTTCAAAAGACCTTGGCGCTGCAAAAAATTGCGGCTAAAACTAGTGATTGGATAAACCGTGACAATAGTCAAGATGTTTAAAGTATGAAACCTTTGGCCTCAGTAATGAGATCACGTAATTTAAAAGATACAGTGTGAATTTATTAATACAATATTAAACATAAAATATTTTTTAAAAAAGCTGATCAGCAAGAGAACAATAAAATAATTGTAACAATCAAATAGTAAAAATGTAGCAATCAAAATAGCTTGATACAATATAGCAATATAGCAAATATCAGTGTAGCATCAAAAATGGAAACAGCAAAACAACCCTGAAGCTAATATGCGATCCAAATGTTGAAAGTCCGGAATAAGAGTAAGCAATCGACATCCACAGCTGATTCCTTGAGAAGCAGAGTGAGGCTGGAACGACAAACGGATCCAAATCAAACACAAGCAGAAAACCAAACTAAAGGTGTTCACTTTTACTTACACCGTGTCTTGGTTACTGCTGCGACAATGGATCCCTTTTAGCAAGCTGTAGCAGAGCCGGATAAGCCTTTGGTGCAATACCGGATTTTTCAAGGATACTCCGCTGAAGTTGCAGTTAACACAGAAGCCGGTCTGTGGAGGTAATGTTACGTCAGGTAACGTAGAGTGGGAGGAGCAACGCGTTTCAGCCCGGTCAGGGCCTTTGTCAAGCTCCAGAAAGGTGTGATACAGGGCTTTTTAAACCTGTATTAGCTGTGCTCATTGGTTGGATATCACAAATGGGAGTGCCTTATGCATAAGAAACATAATGATAACAGTTGCGCCAAGGCACAAATTAAAACAAAGCCATATACAAATTAATAATTAGTCACTGTGCAATATTGATACAGCATACAGTATGATGATGCAAAGAATAAAAATATAGACATCTTAAACTTTGTACCGCTCGATAGTTAACATTTGGCTATATAAATTTTTCTCTCTCTATTACTCAGACCAAATGACCCATAAAGTGAAGAAATAGAATAAGTTTTCTTTCTCTGTGCAAGATGGTGACATACAGCACTGAACATCCAATCTGTTAGATTGATAATTAATAGAAAAATAATAATAATAAATAAGAATATATTAGTGCCATCAAAGAGTTTTTAATAGATAGTATAAAAAGAAAAAAGTTTTTAATAGATAGTATAAAAAGAAAATATATATATTTTTTGGAGTGATAACATAAAAAATCCCTAAAAAAGTTTTTTTTGTAAAAAATTCCATAAAAGATAATAATTTCATAAAAAATAATTTCATGAAAAATAAAATAAAAAAGATAAATAAAAAAAGTAATAAGAACAGAAAATCTTAATCCCTAAGATAACACCCTATATCAAAGTCGATGTTTAGACCATTGGGTTGTAGATTTGGAGCAAACCTGGTGTCATATAATCGTTACATAGACGATATCCTCATTATTTGGAGAGGCAACGAACATCTATTAGAGGAATTTGTTTCCTCAATGAATAATAATGAACTAAATCTTAAATTTACATGTGAAAAAAGTAGACATAAAATAAGTTTTTTAGACTTAGAACTATTTCATGAAAATCATAAAATTCTATCCAAAATACACTTTAAAAGTGTAGATGCCAACAGTTATATTCACTACACTAGTTGCCATCACCCAAGATGGATAGAAAATATTCCAAAAGGCCAGTTCTTACGTGTTAAAAAAAACTGTTCTAACCTGTCAGATTTCGATACTCAATCAGATAAACTCACAAAAAATTTTTTAGAGAGAGGTTATGATAAAAACAAGATAGAAAAAATACGGGGGGAAGTGAGAGACGTCAACAGACAAGAACTAGTTAAAAATAGTACAAGATCTCTTAATAGAAAGCTACAAAGAAAAGATGACAATACTTTTATTCCATTTATTACTGGCTACTGCAGTAACAAATATTTAGTTGAGAAAATATTAAATAAACACTGGGGTATTCTTAAAAATGATGAACAACTAGGTCCAATATTACCATCCAAACCACAAATTGTTTATAAAAGGGCACGTAATTTGAAAACTATTTTGGCCCCCACTGAAAATAAAAAATATAGTAACAAAATCCAATCACAGATCGATTTAACAGGTAAAAAATTAAATGGCTTTTTTCCTTGTTTAACATGTAAATCATGTAAACATTCTAAAAAACAGAAGGATTTTACTTCTAACATCACGGGAAAATCCTATAAAATCAAGGATACCATTAGGTGCTCTGACAGATTTGTTATTTACTTAATACAGTGTCGTTGTGGCAAGCAGTATATAGGAGAGTCTGAAAGACCGCTACGTGACCGTATACGTGAGCACAGATGGTCAATTGAAAATCATGATTCTGATAGGAATAAAGACCTTCCAGTGCCAAAACATTTCGCGGCATGTAATAATGGCAACCTTGCACACTTCTCCTTTATGGGAATAGAAAAAGTTAAAAATAATTGGAGGGGTGGAAACATACAGTCCCAGCTTATTAAAAAAGAAACAAAATTGATTTTTAATTAAAAACTTTACAACCCAATGGTCTAAACATCGACTTTGATATAGGGTGTTATCTTAGGGATTAAGATTTTCTGTTCTTATTACTTTTTTTATTTATCTTTTTTATTTTATTTTTCATGAAATTATTTTTTATGAAATTATTATCTTTTATGGAATTTTTTACAAAAAAAACTTTTTTAGGGATTTTTTATGTTATCACTCCAAAAAAAATATATATTTTCTTTTTATACTATCTATTAAAAACTTTTTTCTTTTTATACTATCTATTAAAAACTCTTTGATGGCACTAATATATTGTTATTTATTATTATTATTTTTCTATTAATTATCAATCTAACAGATTGGATGTTCAGTGCTGTATGTCACCATCTTGCACAGAGAAAGAAAACTTATTCTATTTCTTCACTTTATGGGTCATTTGGTCTCAGTAATAGAGAGAGAAAAAATTATATAGCCAAATGTTAACTATCGAGCGGTACAAAGTTTAAGATGTCTATATTTTTATTCTTTGCATCATCATACTGTATGCTGTATCAATATTGCACAGTGACTAATTATTAATTTGTATATGGCTTTGTTTTAATTTGTGCCTTGGCGCAACTGTTATCATTATGTTTCTTATGCATAAGGCACTCCCATTTGTGATATCCAACCAATGAGCACAGCTAATACAGGTTTAAAAAGCCCTGTATCACACCTTTCTGGAGCTTGACAAAGGCCCTGACCGGGCTGAAACGCGTTGCTCCTCCCACTCTACATTACCTGACGTAACATTACCTCCACAGACCGGCTTCTGTGTTAACGGCAACTTCAGCGGAGTATCCTTGAAAAATCCGGTATTGCACCAAAGGCTTATCTGGCTCTGCTACAGCTTGCTAAAAGGGATCCATCGTCGCAGCAGTAACCAAGACACGGTGTAAGTAAAAGTGAACACCTTTAGTTTGGTTTTCTGCTTGTGTTTGATTTGGATCCGTTTGTCGTTCCAGCCTCACTCTGCTTCTCAAGGAATCAGCTGTGGATGTCGATTGCTTACTCTTATTCCGGACTTTCAACATTTGGATCGCATATTAGCTTCAGGGTTGTTTTGCTATTTCCATTTTTGATGCTACACTGATATTTGCTATATTGCTATATTGTATCAAGCTATTTTGATTGCTACATTTTTACTATTTGATTGTTACAATTATTTTATTGTTCTCTTGCTGATCAGCTTTTTTAAAAAATATTTTATGTTTAATATTGTATTAATAAATTCACACTGTATCTTTTAAATTACGTGATCTCATTACTGAGGCCAAAGGTTTCATACTTTAAACATCTTGACTATTGTCACGGTTTATCCAATCACTTCCCCTCCAAGTGCAGTGGAATGTTCCACTGTCACTTCCTTACAGAGCAGGAAGAGATGCAGAGAGAGCAGTGTTTTAGCCACATTTTATTAAAGTAAGTTCTGCAACCTTAGATTTTGCTGAATGGGATTCTGTTAGTGAAAATTATAATTTAATGAATGTGGTTTAGTGTTTTTTGTTTTTTTACTCTTTTACAGCAGTTTAAGGATCGTTTTTGTATTTTGTTTACTCAAACTTTATACCCACTACCTAAGCAGCTTCTAATCACTCTCTTACTGACTTATGAACTCTCTGTAGCTCTGCAACTGTGTTTTCTCAAATCTTCCTATTATGCTGTTTGTATGGATGAGTTGTTACTTGACAAGAGTAAGCTAGACCAACAGCATGGTAATGTAAAATGAAAGCAAGCAGTTTAGCATGAGTTATAGCAAATATTCTCCATGGCTCATGTAGCTATAGTATTTCATTTAAACCAAGGATTCCTTAGGTGTATGTTGGACAACCCTGATGTAGACAACAAATTATAATTTATTAATGCTCCCATTCATATGTGCTGTTCTGTTTCAGATATTTAAAATAGATTGTAGACTATTAGCATTTGATAGTCACTTAAAATAAACTACTTAAACATTCAGTGGTGCCTCCCCCATTTCAGTGTTCCCTCTCTCCCCACTTATGTGTCTCACTCCCCTCTGTCTCTCTCTGTCTCCCTCACTCCCCTCTGTCTCCCTCACTCCCCTCTGTCTCCCTCCCCTCTGTCTCCCTCCCCTCTGTCTCTCTCTAACTCCCCTCTGTGTCTCTCCCAATCCCCTCTGTGTCTCTCTCACTCCCCTCTGTGTCTCTCTCTCACTCCCCTCTGTGTCTCTCTCTCACTCCCCTCTGTGTCTCTCTCTCACTCCCCTCTGCATGTCTCTCTCTCACTCCCCTCTGCATGTCTCTCTCTCTCCCATCTGTGTGTGTGTGTCTCTCTCTCCCCTCTGTCTCTCTCTCTCTCCCCTCTGTCTCTCTCGTTCTCTCTCCCCCCTCTGTCTCTCTCTGTCTCCCCTCTGGCTGTCTCTCTCCCTCTGTCTGTCTCTACCCTCTGTCTTTCTGTCTCTCCCCTCTGTCTTTCTGTCTCTCCTCTCTGTGTGTGCCTCTCTATATCCATCTCTCTTTCTCTATCCGTCTGTCTCTCTCTCTCTATCCATCTCTCTCTCTCTATCCATCTCTCTCCCTGTGTCTCCCCTCTGTCTCTCTCCTTATGTGTCATTCTCCCCCATGGTCTCTTTTCTATCCCTTTTTCTCTTCCTCCCCCTCTGACTCTCTCATCCCTTATGTGTCTCTCTAACCCTCTGTGTGATTGTGTCTCTCTCTCTCTTTCTCTCTAACCCTCTGTGTCTCTCTCTCTCGCTCTCCCCTGTCTCTCTCTCCCTCTCCCCCCGTCTCTCTCCCCCCGCGTGCTTTTCTGTGTTTCGGTCTACCTTTTATTTATTTAATTAATGAATTGGTGGTGCCATCTGAGGATGTGGCTTTATTTAAAGGGGTGGGGTCAATTTCACCAGCTGCCACTGGATCAAGACATTTTTATATTTACTGAATAATGAAAGAATCTATAAGCATAATTTGCAGCATTAAAGTAAAACGTATGTTTTAAACATATTTTAATGGGCCTGGATTTCTAGATCTCATAATCAGAGCAAGCATTGTGTTATCTGGCAAGAGTTTCTGTTACAATCCTTTAGACTAAAATCAGATGTTTACTAAGTTGACCAGTTTTCCAAGACACAATTTAAAGGGACATGAAACCCATATGTTTTCTTTCATGATTTAGAAAGAGCATGCAATTTTAAATAACTTTGTAATTCTCTGTCTGGGAAATTATATATCTATCAAATCTATCTATTTATCTATCAAATCTATGTAACTATCAATCGTATCTATCAAATGTATATTGCATCTATTGATCTATGTAATTCGTATCTATCAAATGTATATTGCATCTATTGATCGATGTAATTCATATCTATCAAATGTATATTGCATCTATTGATCTATGTAATTCGTATCTATCAAATGTATATTGCATCTGTTGATCTATGTAATTTGTATCTATCATATGTATATTGCATCTATTGATCTATGTAATCTATGTATCTATCTATCAAATCTATCCATCTCGTGGCCGGACTGTTTTGTGACAGCCACTTGTGTTTCGGCCAAATTTGAAGTAGGAGGACCGACCAAGCATCTTTTTCCATCTCCCGGTTCCTAAAATCCATGCCATATACACCTCCCCCGATAGGGGGAGTAACAGGTATTAAACTGCTAAAAATAGTACTACTTAACACACCACTCATATCTGGTGGCACAATAGATTGCACGCGCAGTGCCCCAAATTTGAAGCAGGAGGACCGACCAAGCATCTTTTTCCATCTCCCGGTTCCGAAAATCCATGCCATATACACGTCCCCTGGCGGCGCAACTGCCTCTGGGAACCTTACCATGTGTCCCAGACCGCATGTCTTATTGTAATTCTCTGTCAGGGAAATTATATATCTATCAAATCTATCTATTCATCTATCGAATCTATCGAACTATCAATCGTATCTATCAAATATATATTGGATCTATTGATCTATGTAAACCTTATCTATCAAATGTATATTGCATCTATTGATCTATGTAAACCGTATCTATCAAATGTATATTGCATCTATTGATCTATGTAATTCGTATCTATCAAATGTATATTGCATCTATTGATCTATGTAATTCATATCTATCAAATGTATATTGCATCTATCGATCTATGTAATTCGTATCTATCAAATGTATTTTACATCTATCGATCTATGTAATTCGTATCTATCAAATGTATATTGCATCTTTTGATCTATGTAATTCGTATCTATCAAATGTATATTGCATCTATTGATCTATGTAATTCGTATCTATCAAATGTATATTGCATCTTTTGATCTATGTAATTCATATCTATCAAATGTATATTGCATCTATTGATCTATGTAATTCGTATCTATCAAATGTATATTGCATCTTTTGATCTATGTAATTCGTATCTATCAAATGTATATTGCATCTTTTGATCTATGTAATTCGTATCTATCAAATGTATATTGCATATTTTGATCTATGTAATTCGTATCTATCAAATGTATATTGCATCTATTGATCTATGTAATTCGTATCTATCAAATGTATATTGCATCTTTTGATCTATGTAATTCGTATCTATTAAATGTATATTGCATCTATTGATCTATGTAATTCGTATCTATCATATGTATATTGCATCTATTGATCTATGTAATTCGTATCTATCAAATGTATATTGCATCTATTGATCTATGTAATTCGTATCTATCAAATATATATTGCATCTATTGATCTATGTAATTCGTGTCTATCAAATGTATATTGCATCTATTGATCTATGTAATTTGTATCTATCATATGTATATTGCATCTATTGATCTATGTAATCTATGTATCTATCTATCAAATCTATCTATCTCGTGGTTGTGCAAATGGACTGTTTGCGGTTGCTTGCGGTGCGTTACACGGGGAGTTTGCTCTGTCACTGTGAAGCGGGCGTAACCCTTACACTACCTGATCGATACAACATCATACCTGATGTTTAAAAGCATGTTATTCCAAACAATTTAGGAATGTTAGGTGATTTAGGCCCTTTATTGCTTAAAAACAGACTCTGCATCAACTATGTAATTTTCCGTGGGAGTTTTGCCATGGATCCCCCTCCGGCATGCCACAGTCCAGGTGTTAGTCCCCTTGAAACAACTTTTCCATCACTATTGTGGCCAGAAAGAGTCCCTGTGGGTTTTAAAGTTCGTCTGCCTATTGAAGTCAATGGCGGTTCGTCCGGTTCGCGAACAGTAGCGGAAGTTCAAGTCCGCCATTCACGAACCGAAATTTTTAGGTTTGCAACATCACTAAACCCAGGTTCTCAACCAAAAATGGGCCGGCTCCTATGCAACACATTCCTGCTTTTAAAAAAAAAAGATAGCAATAGAATGAAGACACATTGATAATAGGAGTAAGTTAGAAAGTTGCTTAAAATTGCATGCTCTATCTGAATCATGAAAGAAAAAATTTGGGTTTAGTGTCCCTTTAAAGGGACATTAAACCCAATTTTTTTCTTTCATGATTCAGATAGAGAATACCATTTTAAACAACTTTCTAATTTACTTCTATTATCTAATTTGCTTCATTCTCTTGATATTTTTCCTGAAAAGCATATCTAGATATGCTCAGTAGCTTCTGATTGGTGGCTGCACATAGATGCCTCATGTGATTGGCTCACCAATGTGCATTGCTATTTATTTCACATCTGGATATTGCAGCAAATTAGATAATAGAAGTAAATTGGAATGTTGTTTAAAATTGTATTCTCTATCTGAATCATGAAAGAAAAATGTGGGGTTTAGTGGCCCTTTAAACACCCAATCAAGTGCTAAACCTTCAGGTCTGTATATTACATAGAAAAAAGTGTAGAACCTTCAGAAACTTGTATAATACATCCAAGGATGCAGTTCATTAGTTCTCATCTTGTTTAATATCAGGTAGTGTCTCTCTACCTTCTCAATCTGTTTTGGACCCTGTTTGTTCTCTGTACTTTTTTATTCATTCATATTTTCACCATATCCCTAGCCCTCTTTCCTCCCATTCTGTTATGTAAGTATAAATTAATGAGCACTATACACATTTGGAATGTCAGATATTGGATTTAAATAGCCTCTGCCAAAAATGCACTATTTTAATTAAAGAAATCGCCTCAGGGGTCATATACCTCTGATTAAACATAAGAAAGGGCTATAATGCCAGTCTACATTCTTCAATCGCGGCACAAATCAAACAAACTAACAAACAAATGATTTATATGTCTTGCACAATCAGGCTATGCTTGGGGTTGCTGCTCAATAAAAAAAATAATGGCTGAGGTTTTTTGTACCTTCATGTTACCTAGACCATGCCTCCATATGAAGACACTGAAGCCTTCAGTAATCCAACGTAACATGGGGGTATTAGTGCTTCCTGCAATACACTTAGACCTAATTTTATCTTACTGAATACAATTATTAATTCCCATTAAAAAATTTGCTTGAAATTTGTGGAAACCACAGAAATATTGCATACTATTTTAATAGGGACATATTTTAAGGACTACTCAATGCAGTAGAATTGCATAATTAACAAATTCATAATAAAAAGACAATGTTTCAATACCTTCTCTGAATTTCAAATAAGCAGTAGATTTTTTTCTGACAAATTTATTTTTTCTTCCATTTTCCGGCTCCCTGTATCATGTGACAAACATCAGCCAATCGCAGACTAGTATACGTATACCCTGTGAGCTTGTGCACATGTTCAGTAGGATCTTGTTCCCCAGAAAGGGTGTATTTGACAGTTATTCAGACACTGATGATGATGTATTTTTCCACTTTATGTATGGGTAGTAACAGCTATGGCAGAATGATGTTCTGATCGTGTGGTTAAATCCTCTCACAGACATTGGCCACTTTCAATGATTTTTTAGTTGCCTAATGCTTTATATATGTTGTGATTCCCATTTATCTATATTCTCTGGCTGAGGAACCAGTGCCAGAAGCACTGAGAAACATGTTGCAGATTGTTTTTACACTTTTAACTTTGTGTACAATAAATTATCCCCTATGCATAGGGGTATATGCTTTTAAAGGGTTTGTCTGTTTGGCTATCTACCACCTTCTGAAGGTGTTGTACCTGCTTACCAGAGTGAGCCAGCTAGTGGACTCTGACCTATCCAGCCTGCCTGACTTGCACTGCAATATAGTGTGCTACCTCTGTGAGTATCATTCAGTGGAGGGGACATTGGAGTATTTTCAGTATCTGTTGTGATTTTCTGCACCATTGGAGCACCTTATTTTCTTTTTTCAGTATATACATCATTGCTCTGTAGATTCTATGAAAGGATACAATATCTTACAATAAAGTCTGTTTACATGCAAGGTTGTCCTTTTATAGCCGTGCTGAAATTGCTTGTTTATGCATCTCAATGCTTTACTTTCACCTTGAAAAATGCATTTACTACATGTTTAGTTCACTATGTGGCAAAAAAGCCACAAAACAGCAGTCTTCTCAATACCCTACAATTTGCTTTAAGTTGTTAGCCAAGGAAATAAATTAGCCAAGAGTACCAACAGTTGTTTCACGCTGAGTGAATCTCATACTTATTTCTGCTCATACTGAAAATGCAATTTTTATACTAGGCAAGTGGAGAATAAAAGTTTGATGGTGTTGAGCACATGGTGGAATCAGAATTAAACTGTAGTAAATTCTAATTATGTTTTATTGTCAGACATACATTAAAATACAAGCTTCTTAGGGACGAAGCTTCTAATGAAGACCTTAAGATCTTTGAGAAACGTCAAGAAGCTGAAGATTATTTAAAGCAAGAGTTAAATTCACAATAATGAAGGTATAATATGATTTTGACTGAATATTTTTTAGGGGTCACTAAATGATCAAGCTAGGATTTAAGTCCGCAAGGCAAAATGGTGTCTTTGGAATTGTTCCTTTTAGATTTTTTTTCAATTTATTCCCCTTTTTTAACCCCGTTCTGCTTCCCTCCTTTCCTTATCCTCTATATGCTAGAATGTCTCATATTACTATATATTGGATTTTTTTTAAGATAAATTATGGATAGCCCAATAAATATAACCTCTTGGAATGTGAGTGGAATCACCTCACCAATAAAAATAAAAACAGTTCATAAGCAGCTCAAAAAATGTATTTCTGATATTGGTTTATTGCAAGAAATTAGATGATCTGAAAATTAATTATGTAAATTTAAATCTAATTGGGTTGGTGAGGTGTATACCACTCCATGTTCCAGGATAAGAAAGGGGGTCACTATTTTGCTAAGTAAGAATTTGGATTACAAGGTAGTAGAGACTAAGGGCTCGATTACAAGAGGAGGGCAAAATATTGATTTCACAAAAGCGATAATTGCGTTCCCCTTAGTAATACCAGTGCACGTAAATGTGCGCTGGTATTACAAGTGAGGTGCAATGCGAACGCCACCTCACATTCGTATTGGAAGCATTGCCCTCACGAGAGTGTTCTTCCATAGATACCATTTTTTATTTTAAAAAACAAACCTCACACTTAATATTGGAGCCAATCATCTACGAGTATTGTGCAGAAGTTTGGGGCTTATGAGGAGATTACCTCCTGACCTATTCTCTTCGGTAAGACTGTAAAGCTGTGCACTTCAGTTCTCAAGGCCTAAACTGCCGGATCCCTCCCATCCCAGAGATTTGGAAGAATAAATAATAATAATAGACATTCCATGCCAAAAATATACCTTTACAATGGAGGGATATATCTACAAAACTGCTGGACCTCTTTGTAGGTTTTGAGAAATCACTACTACAAAGGTTTGATGGCCTACTACAGTGTATCCTGAAAGTATCACTCCCTCAGAAAAGATGATTGGTTAGAAGCCTATGCAATTCCAGAAAACTATGCTAGTCCTCCCATGCCATACACTCAACCCGGATGACCCAGCAAGCACCACAATTGCTATCTACAGTGTGGAGGCACCCCTCCTTTTTCCACTTATACGTGCTCTAGGAGATAAGCCTGAACCCCGTGTGACCATAAAGATGACCTCATAGAGACCGGCATAAAAGCAGCAGAGGATAAGTTTGGTGACTACAGCGATGTATATGGCATTTTGAGTGGGTTGCGCACAGGACAGAGATTGAAGAGAAAGTTCCCTGCCCGCTTACCGGGTAGAATCCAACAATTGGTAACCTGGATTGACTAGCAGGCCCTAATGCCGAGTATCAGGTGTAGCAGGCCCTAATGCCGAGTATCTAGTGGTCTGAGACGGATTGAATGGAGCGTTATGTAGACAGACCTTATCTATGTCTGCGCAATATGCCACTAGGTGCAGTTGTAGGATATCTACCTTACCTAGACTGAGACTCTTTGCAGATATAATATATAAACACGGCATTGGGTAATGACCTTTGTTTGTCCGCCATCGGTACTGAGGGCCTATACCTATAACAGCACATGTGAAATATTCTCCATGATGACTTGCCAGTTTGACTAGACATTTTGTGCCTACAACTCTTTAAATAGCAAGTATCTGATTTATAGTTATTCCACAGTTTAAACATGTATTTAGCATTATATAATTGTCTTTATATACTGTTTCTGAACGTATGTCTGTATTATTCTTTAAGTAACATGTACTCTATGCAGTATCTACTGGGAGCAATTCTACAATAAGGTGCCTGAAGGACAGGGCTTCCATTTTGAAACTATTCTATTAAAAAATGGCATAGAACTATAATGGAAAGAGAAGTAAATCTTAAAACTTTAGTATTAAAATGGTGTATAAAGGATTTCAAAGATATACAGTAAATGATAATATAATTACATAGTAACATAGTAGATGAGGTTCAAAATAGACAGAAGCCTATTGAGTTCAACCTATGCACGATAATTTTAAATAGTATTCTTAGAATAGCGAAAATAACTACATCTAGTTATTATAGAGAGGCATATATGAACGTACTCTACCAAACATATCTTACTCCATCAATCTTCTCTAGATGGGGGGAAAAAGTTGTGGATAGATGTGTAAAATGTGGCAGCCAGATTGCAATTTTAGTCGTCATATATATTTTATTGAATAAATGGATTTCAAAGAAAATCCCCTCAAAAAAAAAAAAAAGGAAAATCATATGATATTAGAACAATGTAGATAAGGAGTAGAGGAGGAAAAGGAAATAGAAAGTTGAAGTTGCATAATTTTATTTAATCATATTCTTTTGAAATACAAAAAACAAATTGAATATACCATTTCAGTATATGAATTATGCAACGAATGCCATATTAAGAGGGAAATGTTCTAACTTTTATTAATATCTGAAGGAATAGATCAGGAGTGCAGAGGAGAATGTATTTTAGTTGGGGGAGAGGAGTAGGAAGGGGGTTCCTTTTTGTGTTAGTGTTGTATAGTTAGATTCTGATAAATAAATATAAAATAATGAAAATACATGAGTTTAGCTTGATGTTGTTTATTGCTAATATCTAAATATTTGAATAAGATAGGAATACATGGATTGGTAGATAAGATTTTTTGATGTATTTTGACATCAATAACTCCCATATTTACTGTATATATGCTATATTGAATTCACTATTTGTACAGGTACTTACCGTCTCAAGGCCAGATTATAAGTGGTGCGCTAAACAGTGCCCTCCATTTATATTGGTACACTTGGTAAATATGAGCAAAGAAGGCTGTGAAAAATTGTCTTTATTGTTTAACCTTTTGATCTTTTGTTAAAAAAATACACAAAAATACTAGTCAACTGGAAATGTTATAAATCAACCTAGAAGAGGACATGTGTATATATTGTTTCAATGCACTGTAAAGGGGATGGTTAAAGTGACAAAATATCTCCAAGGATCACAGCTGAAGAATTGCAGAAGTTAGTTGCATCTTGGGGTCAGAAAGTCTTAAAAACTACATTTCAGCGTCACCTACATCACCACAAGTTGGAAGGGTTTCAAGAAAAAAGCCTCTACTCTCATTCAAAAACAAACTCAAGCATCTTCAGTATGCCAGACACTGCTGGAACTTCAAATGGGATCTGGTTCTATGGTCAGATGAAACCAAAATAGATCTTTTTAGCAATAAACATCAGAGGTGTGTTTGGCACACACAAAGAAGTAGCCATATGGAAAAGTACCTCATACCCACAGTTAAATATGGTGGTGACACTTTAATGCTTTGGGGCTGTTTTTCTGCCAGAAGACCTGGACATCTTGTTAGGATACATGGTCTCATGGACTCTATCAAATATCCAAAGATTTTAAATAAACACCTGACTGCCTTTGCCAGAAAGCTTAAAATGGTCCGTGGTTGGATCTTCCAGCACGACAATTATCCAAAACATAAATCAAAATCAACACAAAAATGGTTTAATGACCACAAAATCAAGATCCCAGTCCCCTGACTTGAACCCCATAGAAAACCTGTGTGGTGAATTGAAGAGGAGAGTCCACCAGTGTAGACCTCACAATTTGAAGGATCTGGAAAGATTCTGTATGGAGGAATGGTCTCAGATCTCTTGCCATGCATTCTCCAACCTCATCAGGCATTATAGGAGAAGACTCAGAGTTGTTATCTTGGCAAAGGGAGGCAGCAAAAAGTACTGACTAAAAGGGTGCCAATAATTGTGCCACACATATATTTAACTTTTTTTTTATATAAACCTGTGTTGTGTTTGCAATTGTTTGATATCCATGAGAGCAGAGTAGTTTTGTGTATTGCTTGAACAAAAGATCAAAAGATGAAACAATAAAGACAATTTTTCACAGCCTTCTTTGCTCATATTTACCACGGGTGCCAATATTAGTGGAAGGAACTGTAGTTAGTGCGAGGAGTGTAAAGACAATTGCAAGATCGCAGTGTTTTTTATGCTTGCATCCATATTACAAGTGCCGCTGCTTAAACTACCGTAAGTTTGTTTATGGGCGGCATTGAGTGGCAATGTCTGCTTATGTTACAAGTTGTATGTAAATGCGACTGCTTGAATTTAATCACATTTAACGCTCAAATGTTTCTGCAACCTGAACGTTTGCATAAAAACTGCACTAAACTGTACTATTAAGTTATTAACCCCTAAACACCCACCCCCCATTGCCATCTACCCCTCTGCAATATTAACCCCTAAACTGACACATTACCCAAACCAACCTACCCACTAACCAGCTAACTCTCCTAACACCCCCCTAACCTAATACTCCCTAAGTTACAAAAAAAAATGAGGCACCTAACATTACATTAAAAATAAAAAACCTAACATAACAGAAAATAAAAAACCTTGCAATACAGAAAAAACAAACAAATTACCAAAAATAAAAAACCCAGTTATGCCTATTCTAAAGTTAAAGCCCCACTTTTTGTAGGGCATTGCCATAAAGGGTTAGTGCGCAAGTAAGGGTGTTAGCTTTTTTTCTCTTTTCTCTGTCCATTGAAGTCTATGGGGAAGTACGTTAGCACGGTCGCAGTATTTTAACACCAGTATTTTAGCACCAGAGCGAAAACTTTTTACTTTTGACTTGTAATAAGTGCACTACCTGACGTGTGCAAAGAGGGTAGTTAGTGCTTGAGCAGGAGCAATAAATAGCACTCCACTCAAAATCTAGACCTTATTATTTATTTATATTCACCTAGATTACAAATCTTGCATTAGCCTTAAAAAGCATAGTTGAGAGGTCCCAATGCTGCTTTTTAACACCCGCTGGTATTACTAGTCTGGCAGGTACAGGTGTACCGCTCACTTTTTTTCCGCGACTCGAGCATACCGCAAATTGTGTATCCTATCTTTTCAATGGGACTTGCATAATGCCGGTATTAAGAGTCTTGGAAAAAGTGAGCAGTACACCCTCTCCTGTCAAGACTGATACCGAATTTAAAAGTCAGTAGTTAATAGTTTTATGGGCTAACGCCGTAACATAAAACTCTTAACTAAAGTGCTAAAAAGTTCACTAATACCCATAAACTACCTATTAACCCCTAAACCGAGCCTCCCCCCCACATCGCAAACACTTAAATAACATTTTTAACCCCTAATCTGCTGACCAGACATCGCCGCCACTTTAATAAATATATTAACCCCTAAACCGCCGCACTCCCGCTTCGCAAACACTAGTTAAATTTTATTAACCCCTAATCTGCCATCCCTAACATCGCCAACACCTACCTACAATTATTAACCCCTAATCTGCCGCCCCCAATGTCGTCGCCACTATAATAAAGTTAGTAACCCCTAAATCTAACCCTAACCCTAACACCCCCCTAACTTAAATATAATTTAAATACATCTAAATAAAATTCCTATCATTAACTAAATTATTCCTTTTTAAAACTAAATACCTATAAAATAAACCCTAAGCTAGCTACAATATAACTAATAGTTACATTTGTATCTAGCTTAGGGTTTATTTTTATTTTACAGGCAACTTTGTATTTATTTTAACTAGGTACAATAGTTATTAAATAGTTATTAACTATTTAATAACTTCCTAGTTAAAATAAATACAAATTTACCTGTAAAATAAATCCTAACCTAAGCTACAATTACACCTAACACTACACTATAATTAAATAAATTACCTAAATTAACTACAATTAATTACAATTAAATTAAATAAACTAAATTACGGAAAAAAAACACTAAATTACAGAAAATAATAAAATAATTACAAGTTTTTTAAACTAATTACACCTACTCTAATCCCCCTAATAAAATAAAAAGCCCCCCAAAATAATAAAAAACCCTACCCTATACTAAATTACAAATAGCCCTTAAAAGGGCTTTTTGCAGGGCATTTCCCCAAAGTAATCAGCTCTTTTACCAGTAAAAAAAAGACAATACCCACCACCCACCCAACCCTACTCTAAAACCCACCCAATCCCCCCTTAATAAACCTAACATTACCCCCTGTAGATCACCCTACCTTGAGACGTCTTCACCCAACCGGGCAGAAGTGGTCCTCCAGACGGTCCGAAGTATTCATCCTATCCGGGCAGAAGAGGTCCTCCAGACGGGCAGAAGTCTTCATCCAGACGGCATCTTCTATCTTCACCCATCTGGAGCGGAGCGGGTCCATCTTCAAGACATCCGACGCAGAGCATCCTCTTCGTTTGACGGCGACTGGAACAATGACGGGTCCTTTAAATGACATCATCCATGATGGCGTCCCTTCAATTCCGATTGGCTGATAGAATTCTTAATCGGAATTAAGGCCAATCAGCCAATAGTATGCAAGCTCAATCCTGTTGGCTGTTCTAACTAGCCAATAGGATTGAACTTTACAGCGCTGGTATTGAGGTGAGATGTGGAGCTAAATTCTGCTCTACGCTCACTTTTTTGCGGCTAACGCTGGGTTTCTAAAGACCCGTAATACCAGCGTTACTGTAGGTGAGCGGTAAGGAAAAACTGTGCGTTGTGAGGAATTTTGATTTGTACTACAAGTAATATTTATCATGTACTCGTTGTTTATTATATAAAAAAAAAATAATACAAGCTACTAAGTATAAATGTACTCCATATTTACTCCATATATATTCAGGTATTCCTCTCTTTACATCGCTTCACTTTACAGCGCTTCACTAATACAGCGCTAATATGGAGCTGAAGTTCAACCTCCAAGGAATTTGAAACAGTATTGTACTCATCTTAAGATCGCGAGAAAGGCGACTGGCACCATTTTGTTATGCGACGTTCGGTCTGTTTACAACAGTGCGCTCCATGTCTCAGTGTCGCAGTCTGGCAAATTATAATATTATTTTACAGGTGATATATATTTTATTAAATACTAATACAGGACTGTCCTGTGCTAATGTTAAACTAGAAAGCGCAATTGCACACCTTGTTTCATTTTAAGGTGGTTTTCACTTTACAGCGGGGCTACGGTCCCTAACCCACTCTATGAGTGAGTTATACCTGTATGTATCTATATATATATGCATATACATAGGAATATCTATTTAAAAATACATGTGAAGAACATACACAGTAAAACACATGATTTTTCTTGTTTTGAGATATTTGTATATTATACCTGGGGCGTATTTTGGCCTACAAGGCACTTGCCTAGGGCGGCAGATTGGAGGGGGGCAGTACTTTTTTATGGCTATATTTGTAAGAAGCTTAGTTATTTTAGAATTATTATACAGATATATAATGAGAGATTTTGCCCAATGATCTTACATTCTAGGAGGGTATAAGGCACTGCCCATGGAGCTGTCAGTTATTTAGCTATTGCCCATAGTTCTGTTGGCTTTCACACTTCAAGGGATCCCTTCTCTGAGTAGGCCGGCGTTCCCGCAAAATGCACATTTTGACACGATGTCGAAACTGATCCCAGGCCACCATACTGCCGTAGCTGCCCTTTCTCTGCACTTTGTAATGCCCAAGTGGCCATCATGAATCCTGCTTAACATCTACTGTCACATGCTAACAGGAAAAACAATGCAGTCCTGGAAAAGCACCAACCCATCCAGCTCTGTGAGCTGTGACCTCTCTGACTGGTAAGAACTTAAAGATATCCAGGATGCCCAGCTCTCAGGCCAACCTTCTTTTATATACTTAATAACTTCTTGAAGGTCTGTATCTAAATGTGTCTCCTTTCTCATTTGCTCTAGCTTCCCTTACAAAATGGATTTGGATGACATAACTGAATCCACATACACTTTTACATCTGATTCCGTTGAAGATTCTTCAGCAGCAGCCAGTGGGAGCCTGGAAAGTGTATCTGCCACTACCAGTTTTTTCCCCGGCACATGCACTGCCTGAAAGTTGAACATGAGCAGCCTCATCAGAAGTCTCTGGCATCTTAGGGGTGTTTTTTCAATATCATAGGAGTTGATTAGAGGGACTAGCGGTTTATGGTCAGTCTCCAGACTAAATTTCTCTAAACCCACTAAGTAACACTGGAAGCGCTCACAGGCCCAAACTGCAGCCAGGTACTCTTTTTCAGCAGCCGTCAGTGTATGTGAACAGTGAGCGAAGGGCTGTAGTTTGTTCTCATTCAGCTGCAGAAGGGCAGCCCCTAGCCCATAACTGCTTGCATCAGCACTAACCACAGTCTTTTTAGAAGGGTCATAGAACCCTAAAACTGGGGCAGACCCCAGCAAGGACTTGACCTGTACAAAAGCTTCTTCCTGTGAAGGACCCCAGACCCTTCAGCATCTTTCCTCAACAACTCTTTGATAGGGTGTAGTACTGTGGATAAATCTGGAAGGAACCTGCCCACATAATTCACAAGGCCCAATATTTGTCACATTACATCAGAAGGACTTTTTATCTGTTCAATAGCAAGGATTTTATCAGGGTCCGGCTTGATGCCATCTCCATTGATGATATGCCTAAAGTAACATAACTCAGATTTTCTAAAATGGCATTTCTCTTTATTTAATTTCAGCCCGGACTCTCTAATAGTCTGCAGCACACAGCTCAATCACTGGTCATGTTCTTCCAATGTAGACCCATACACTAAAATGTCATCCATGATGACTGCTGTGCCTTCATTGTCCTTTAGGAGGTAACTAATCTCTCTTTGAAAAATTTAGGAGCAGAGGGGAGTCTGCAGAAGCAAAACCGACCTACCGGTGTAATGAAGGTAGTCAGTTTGCGGCACTGTGGATCTAGCGGTATTTGCCAGAAGCTGCTGGAAGCATCCAGTGTAGAGAAGAACTTCGCCCCAGCCAGTTTCTGAGCTATGTCTTCAAGCATCGGCAGCACATATTTCTCTCTCTTCACCATCTCATTCAGCCTTTCAAGTCTACGCAGATGCGTACCTTCCCGTTTTTCTTTACAACAGGCATAATGGGGGCACACCATTCAGTTGCTTCAACAACCTCTTCAATAACTCCCATATTCTTCATACGCAGAAGTTCCTTCTCCACTTGATGCATGAGCGGGAACAGAATTCTATGAGGAGTGGTAATGCTTTATGGTACTGCTTTACTTTTAAGTGCTATATGGACTGGGTTGCAATTCAGTTGGCCCAATTCACCAAACATGTCTTCCAAAATCTCATTCACTCTGGCGACAAGGCCCAAACCACAGGCTGCTTTCCTGCTCAATAGGTTGTTAACACACTGACCTCTAATTACATGTACACACATGGTGAATTTCCTCTGCTTGTACTCACAGCTGGCAAGAGATTTCCCCACACAATCGATGTGGCCACCAGGACTATGAACTTTCGTTGTAACTTTCGCCAGCTGAGGCTGTCTAGGCAGTTTTATGAATGCTGCAAGGGACATAACAGTGATTTCTTCTCCCGTGTCAATCTTGAAGGCAACCTTGGCTCCCATTACAGTAAGGGTAACTCGCCAATCTTCATCTGAAACAGACTGTTCAACAACAGACCCTACAAAAGACACTTCTTGACCCTCCTGGTCACTATCCACATGCATCTCCTTAATGTATTCAGTTTTACACGCAACTTCAAAATGACCCATTCGGTTACACTTTCTACATCTTTTATCTTTAGCGTGGCATACGATATTCTGATCATGGGTAGGTTAGTTCTTTTATTAATAGAAAATCTCCATGAATATTATCTCAGCAATGTACTCGTTATGTTATATATATCCTTGGTTACACTATTATTTATTATATTTCAGCAGTAACTTCCAATCGATGTGGGTATATTTACACAACAATAATTCCAACTAAAATGTAACATTTAATCCTTAGTTCTGATCAGTTACCTTTATATACACAATGAATAAATTTATGTAGAAAATAGATTATGAATAAATTATATATGTCTATGCTGTTACAATTTTCTATACAAAGCACACCATAAAAAATATAAAATATATTTCTATAACTTAACCTTAGCTCCAAATGAATCGCCTATTAAGATATCACAAATGAGAATACCAGAACAATCTATAATTAGCCGGAGACCCAAATTTACTGCCACTATATGAGTCACAAAGTTACAATACTGAATTTATAACAAACTAGAAAAATTGTATATTATTAACACAATACCCAATTTATATGCAATTTCTGAGAGATTTCACAATAAATGAGACTGACATGAATATAAAAAAATACAAAATCTTTTCCAGCAATACAATCATTTAGCACCAATATAATTATTTTGAAACCACACAGGACTATGGAACCCCTACCTGTACTTACAATTTACACTTACAAATCACAGTTACCATTTAGCTATAGATTACCTTTTTAAAAATCTATTAAAATATAAAATAACCATATACATCACCAGCAAACCAGTATGAGAATTCCATATCATGTGGCTTCTTGTTGGTCATACATGAAGGAATATTCCACAATTTGCAAGGGTACAGGCCTCAAAGAAAGGGTCCCAAAAAATGGAGTCAGATAAACTAGTGCAACGTGTGTACCTCTGTTTTAGCCCCTTGAGTGTGCGCCAGCCAAGTGAGTCTGCAGCAAAAAGTCTCCAAGAGGTTTTTTCTCTTTGAATCTCTCTGTCTGTATCAGTCTCTTTTCATAGCTACAGGGAGTGCAGAATTATTAGGCAAGTTGTATTTTTGAGGATTAATTTTATTATTGAACAACAACCATGTTCTCAATGAACCCAAAAAACTCATAAATATCAAAGCTGAATAGTTTTGGAAATAGTTTTTAGTTTGTTTTTAGTTATAGCTATTTTAAGGGGATATCTGTGTGTGCAGGTGACTATTACTGTGCATAATTATTAGGCAACTTAACAAAAAACAAATATATACCCATTTCAATTATTTATTTTTACCAGTGAAACCAATATAACATCTCAACATTCACAAATATACATTTCTGACATTCAAAAACAAATCAGTGACCAATATAGCCACCTTTCTTTGCATGGACACTCAAAAGCCTGCCATCCATGGATTCTATCAGTGTTTTGATCTGTTCACCATCAACATTGCGTGCAGCAGCAACCACAGCCTCCCAGGCACTGTTCAGAGAGGTGCACTGTTTTCCCTCCTTGTAAATCTCACATTTGATGATGGACCACAGGTTCTCAATAGGGTTCAGATCAGGTGAACAAGGAGGCCATGTCATTAGATTTTCTTCTTTTATACCCTTTCTTGCCAGCCACGCTGTGGAGTACTTGGATGCGTGTGATGGAGCATTGTCCTTCATGAAAATCATGTTTTTCTTGAAGGATGCAGACTTATTCCTGTACCACTGCTTGAAGAAGATGTCTTCCAGAAACTGGCAGTAGGACTGGGAGTTGAGGTTGACTCCATCCTCAACCGGAAAATGCCCCACAAGCTCATCTTTGATGATACCAGCCCAAACCAGTACTCCACCTCCACCTTGCTGGCGTCTGAGTCGGACTGGAGCTCTCTGCCCTTTACCAATCCAGCCACGGGCCCATCCATCTGGCCCATCAAGACTCACTCTCATTTCATCAGTCCATAAAACCTTAGAAAAATCAGTCTTGAGATATTTCTTGGCCCAGTCTTGACATTTCAGCTTGTGTGTCTTGTTCAGTGGTGGTCGTCTTTCAGCCTTTCTTACCTTGGCCATGTCTCTGAGTATTGCACACCTTGTGCTTTTGGGCACTCCAGTGATGTTGCAGCTCTGAAATATGGCCAAACTGGTGGCAAGTGGCATCTTGGCAGCTGCACGCTTGACTTTTCTCAGTTCATGGTCAGTTATTTTGCGCCTTGGTTTTTCCACACGCTTCTTGCGACCCTGTTGACTATTTTGAATGAAACGCTTGATTGTTCGATGATCACGCTTCAGAAGCTTTGTAATTTTAAGAGTGCTGCATCCCTCTGCAAGATATCTCACTATTTTTGACTTTTCTGAGCCTATCAAGTCCTTCTTTTGACCCATTTTGCCAAAGGAAAGGAAGTTGCCTAATAATTATGCACACCTGATATAGGGTGTTGATGTCATTAGACCACACCCCTTCTCATTACAGAGATGCACATCACCTAATATGCTTAATTGGTAGTAGGCTTTAGAGCCTATACAGCTTGGAGTAAGACAACATGCATAAAGAGGATGATGTGGTCAAAATACTAATTTGCCTAATAATTCTGCACTCCCTGTAGTGTAGCATCTTTTATCAGTGATAAGCCACTCCTTCACTTCTAATCATTCCAACAGGAATTGTTTACGCCCTTAATCGGAGCTTGTCCCTTATTGGCCCTTTGGTAATGCAGATGGCAATCCAACCCCCATGGCTGAACATTTAGTAAATATTACAGATACATATTCTCTTATATGTTTTCATTAAATACACTTATATTTTCCAGTATCAATAAACAATACGTTCAATCTATATGTGACTATTTAATACTACTGAATATGTTTAATTTAAAACCAAACATGAGTATATTCCACTTATAATATACCTATAAATATATATATACTTCCTTTCGGATTATATCATATATAATCTGTGAGTAGTATTGTGATGTGATTAATTATATAGCCATTTTAGTAAGCAATTATATGCTTTATTATCTGATCTTCAAGGAACCATAGCATTTAATATCCTAGTTTATCAGATGTCTGAAATAAAAGAAGCAGTGCTATTATTCTGAGGTTTTGGAACACATTTTAAATTTACCAATGCAGCTAATTATCCAATACAGCAGACATTTATTCAATATAGTATCATTTTCAGATCAATATATATATATATATATATATATATATATATATATATATATATGTATATATATGTATATATATATATATATATATATATATATATATATATATATATATATATATATATATATATATATATATGTTTTCAATATAATCTAATCTATTTAAAATTATTATGTAGATTAGGCACAATTCATTTATTTGAGATTTAGTCTCCCATATGCTGGCATCTGAGCTAGCACTTTTCCAGATGTATATGTGTATTTTACTTCAAAGAGGACCTAGTGAATCATCATGTTGATTATCACATGTATCTGTTAATTTACAATATCCTGGGATTCTGAGCATATCTCCACTAAAGTTCAGACTCAGCGTCCCTCTCACCCATCAGGTAGCATTCTGATCTAGGTACCATGTCAGGGCAACTATTTAAATTGAGTTATATAGATAAACATCACAGTGTAATCTGCATAGTGAGTGGGGAGAGGGGTTGAGGCTGAAAGGTTTGATTTCAGGTCACATTTACAAATTTACAATTTCTGCTGTGACTATAGCCAAATCAACTCATATCAAGTAGATATTAGCTCAATTGAATTATTAAATTATGTGATACATATGTAGTTTATCCAATGCCACTCAGCAATACCTCGACAGGTACGGTTACACCGCGTGCAGCGAGCCAGCTGCGCCCATCTGCTTCTGGGCCTATCTGTTGCCCTTGGTCTACCACTCACACTGTGCCTTTCACCTGCAGCTCTCCTAAACTGCTGCACTTCATCCACAATACTCTCAGACCTTAGATCAGCACTTAGATCAGTTCACTCTGGTGGGCCACCCTAATAGCCCCATCTAACGTTAATTCAGCCTCCAACTGTAGCTTCAGTGAGACCTCAGCATCTGCAATTCCTATGACTATTCTGTCTCTGATTTGCTCTTCTTTAGCAACACCGAACTCACTAAATTCAGCTAGTTCATACAGGCTGCTCACAAATGACTCCACATATTCTCCCACATGCTGAGCACGTTTGTGAAAACAGGCCCTCTCATGAATCACATTTCTTTTGGGCACAAAGTGAGCACTGAGTTTGTTCATAACTATTTCAAAGTCAAATTCTTCCCCTTCTTGGAAAGTAAAGGCATTGAACACTGGCTCCACATCTTTCCACATAGAGTATAAAAGAGAATTAACTTGTACTTCACCACTCTCCTTATCCAGCTTGGAAGCAATCCTGAAGCGTTGAAACCGCTGACGCCATGTGGGCCAAGCTGCAGGCTGAGAGAAATCAAAAGGCTCAGGTGGGGTAAACTTCAACATCGTCATTACTCAGGAAACAGAAGCGCAGGCAAGTACTTCTGACACCATGTCATGAGATGCAGGACACAGCATAGAAGGTACTACGCTATTTTACTGCAGAGCATAGAAGTATATAGCTTGTACAACTCATCTAACTTGGTAACCACGACATAGACAATAACGTATTTCTTGGTCCAGTCTTGACGTTTCAACTTATGTGTCCTGTTCAGTGGTGGTCGTGTTTCAGACTTCCTTACATTGGCCATGTCTTTGAGCACTGAACAGTTTGTACTTCTGGGCACTCCAGGTAGGTTTCATTTCTGAAATATGAAAGCACTAAAGGATAATGAGTTCCTGGTAGCTTCATGTTTGATTCTTCTCAAATCTTTGGCAGTTAATTTGTGTCTTTTGTTTCTTGTGACGCTGTTGACTTTTTGCAACAAAACGTTTGTTGGTTCTGTGATCATGCCCCAATATCAAAGCAATTTTAAGAGTGCTGCATCCCTCTGAAAGACATTTTTTGACTTTTTAGAGTAAGTTAAATCTCTTTTTTGGCCCATTTTGTCTGTTGATCTCCGAAAACGTTCAATAAATTGAGTTTACTTTGTGAAAGCTCTGAGAGTGCATTCTTTGGAGTATATATATATATATATATATATATATATATATATATATATATATATATATATATATATATAAATATATATACATACACATATTTAGACATTTAATTGTATGTATGTATACATTAAAGCTATTTCCATTCAAATACCTTGTTATATAGCATATACATTTTAAACCTTATAATTCTTTTTTTTATATATTTATATGAATATTTTTTATTAAATAGTATATATATGAGTGTAAGACTTTATTTTTTATGTATTTATGTTGTGTTAGGTGCAACTTTATATTTAGCCCTAACCCTTTACAAGAGGACTTCATCTGCACTTACTTTCAACTTGTAATATGAGCAGAACGTTAGCGAGGATGATATTTCAACATAGTGCACATACTAATGTTACACACATGCAATCTTATCTAGCACTAAATTAATGGCAGAAAAAAATGTATTTAGAGTAAATATTAACATAAAAATAGCACATATTTATATTTTTAATTATATTACTTGTTTAACTAAGAACTGTTAATTGTAACTACCACCATAAAATAACGAGTACCTTCTTGTTGAAATCTAGGTTTATGTGGGGGTGACCGATGGAGACTTGATGTGCGTATGTAACATGATGTTAACTCTGAAGCCAGTTTGTTGGATGCTCTCTTTATTTGATTTTTTTTTTTTTTTTTTTAGTTGCTTTAAGAATGCTTGAACAAGATAATCAATCAGCGACAAAATAATCTCACCATTACATTTGCACGCATCTAATTTCCCTAATGGGTAGATTCATAACCAGTTCTAAGGTTGCTGAGGGACCTTGTTGTAAAGACAAGATCATGTTTGAAATTTATTGGATATCTTTTGCACCCTTAGTGGTTTTCTTGTCTCTTTAGCACCCTAAAACTTACCTCCTAACAATCCCACTGTAATAGGTTGGAACCGTTGGGGGGTATGGCTCACTTTCAACCTGCAGCCCCTTGGTGTCACAGTTTTATGATATTGACTGAGGCCTGACTATAAACAGCCAATGCATGTGCATGTACCACCCAGATATGCCAGGGACACACCCATAGCCCCTTTGTGCATGACTTTGCTCACCCCTTACATGGCACCACCCACAAAATTCCGGTAGGCCACTACCCACAAATACTTTAACATCCTTAAAAAATTCTGGCAAATGTTGGTAGGTAAGTCCTAAAAGATGGTGTTCATTTTACCAATGTGTTTACATAAGTAAGGTTTTTAGTGTCTTTGGTCTTGAAACCTCCTTTTTGTGATTGTGCTAGAGTATAACTATAGAGAAAATGGATGCTGTCTTTTAGGATGTAATTTAGGCCAAATATGCTGGAAACCTCAACTATTTAAACATGCTAGACAAAAACTGAATACATACATGAATAAAAATACTTACAGGGACAGCAAACACCAATATTTTTTTTTTCAGCAGTCTTGCAATGCGTGAACACAATAATAGATGATGATTGAGACTTCTTTAGGAATAAATTAACCCCTGGACTGCAACAATATTTAACAGTATGTAAACTTCCCCTACCAATTGGTTTAATAGCAGCAGGCAACCTGAAAATTATTATGAATAAATTATTAATTTAAAACATTTTTTAAAACATATTTTTTATTTTATGTTTTAAAATTAGAAATGTATCACTTTAAATTTACACTACAAATGATTTTTTTAAAGAAAATTTATGTTGAATACATGTTTTTACAAATCTGAAACTGGGCTTTTATTGTCAAATTGCCTCATGAGAATGTCTTAATAAAATTTGCCTGTTTATGGCCACGCGGTAATTAACCAGCTATTACAAATGGTTGGTTATTGCTACTGCAAACTCGCAGTAGCAATTAACGCTCACAAAATTAACCAGATATCCGATCTCTGGTTCATTTTCTTAAAGTGCCCAAAATGCCCTTAAAATAGAGGGCATTATAGGTTTTTTTATTTTAAAAAAATGTAGCTCTTTTTAAAATAAAAAACAACTGCACTAGGCAGTTTTAGGGCTTTAACGTTGGTGAGAGTGTGGTGTTAGAAACAAAACGGCGCTGAAAAGTGCCTTTACATTGCGGTCTACGGGAATTATGTGTTCCCAGTAAATATATTTACATTTTGGGTATCATTTCCTTTTAATAAAGGGAGCAATAATAGCACACCCTGTGGTATCTATTCGATGTATAGGGCGCACTAAAAAAATATTGTCTATGTTACATTTTTCTGGTAAAACTTTTTTTGTGATACCAGATTTGCGCTATTTTTAGTGCAGGGTCCCTCTAAGGTTAATGCACCCTGCCCTATTGATTGTGCTGTACTTGTAGTCTAGGCACTAATTATTGTTAGAAGAGCAGTGCATGGGTTAATTCCAGGAAAGCAATTCTTGAGCAGAACCTGACATGTTGCTAGTTAGGAGAAATTCCAGTATTTTACGATTCCAGAGAGCCGGACTACCAGAATAAATAAATGTAAGACTCAAATTCACAGAAGACTGTCATGAAAATGATGGATAGATATGCTTAAACGAACTGGAGCCCTGTGTAAAGTGTTCAATAAAGTGTCACAGATCAGACATATTGCAAACAGAAAAAACTAAATCAAAACAAAAAACAAAATGATTACTGTAAATCAAAATTCCTTTCTTGACCCCCCCATAAATTATATAATTATTGATTCACAGGGCTCAATTATCAAAGTATTGCTGCATCTGATGAGTCTCGCAATGTTTATGCCAGGTGAAATGGTCTTAGATTTCCCCCACCATATAGTTCGTGTAGGGCCCAGCATGGGCCTGTAGCAGGCTAAGGGTTAAGGCTGTAGGAAAGTGGGATAGGAGATAGAGGGTTGGGTTCTAGGTGCAACATTGTTGCAGGTTAGGGTAGGCCCCTCCTTACCTTGTTAAAAGCTGAGGTTCCCCTTCCAACTTCCTCTTCTCCATCCGATCCAGGCTGTGAAGTGTTTTCTTTGTGCTGTCCAGTTTTTTCTACCTTTTCTTTGGCAAACATGCATCATTCAAGGCGTTCAGTTCTTCCACCTAGACGCTATCAGGATAATGCAGAAGCTGGAAAGACAAAGGAAAAGATAAGTACACAGGGAAAAAAATATTACTGAATCTGATTACATCCCTCCTACACAAAATCAAAGCGTGGTTGTGGCTCAAATCCATGCAGCTCCTTCTTAGGAGAATATTAGTGCAGATGGGGATAATAATGTTGATTTAGTGCTAGAATCTCAGCTTGTGGGAGAGGAGGTGCAGGCCCCTATTTCTAATTTACAGCAGCCTCAGCAATTTAATCCCAACCAATTTGCTAGTTTATTACAGGCTGTGCCATCTACTAATGTTCCTGCTGTTTCTAAATTTTTTACTTACATTGCAGCAGCTATGTCTAATGCTGGCTTTACACAGGCCCCCACTGCTCCCAATGCTCTAAATGTCACTGGCACAGCTGTGCAGGCCCATATGCCTTATTTTTCTCAAAATCAAACCAGCACTGGCCCTGTGGTGTTACAGCAAAATTCGGATCATGTGCAGGCCCATGCCCCCATGTCCCATGTGGCTCCAGATCTGCAGCAAATTGGGCCTAGCCTATCCAGGGTTCCCCATATTGTGCAGAATGTTCCGACCGCCACACCACCACAGACTCTTAGGCCGGAATCTGCCCCCCAAGTTTTTAGGGCCGGATTTGCCATGCAGGCTCTTAGGCCCGATTCTAACCTCCAGCCTCCTAGGTCCAACTTGCCCACACAGGTTCCTAGGCCCGACTTGCCCCCACAGGCTCCTAGGCCCGACTTGCCCCCACAGGCCCCTAGGCCCGACTTGCCCCCACAGGCTCCTAGGCCCGACATGCCCCAACAGGCTCCTAGGCCCGACTTGCCCCAACAGGCTCCTAGGCCCAACTTGCCCCCACAGGCTCCGAGGCCCGACTTGCCCCCACATGCTCATAGGCCCGACTTGCCTACACACGCTACTAGGCCCGATGTGGTTCAGGCCTCCTATCATACCGCCACACCACTGGCCTATTTCATGCCCCCTCCGCCTCCCACCTCCTTACCGTCCGGTGGGCCCTCGATCATGGGGTCTAATCCTTTAATGGAGCCTCCGGTACTACGAGTGCAGGCTCCGGGGCCTACTTCCGGTTGCACATTAACATTAGCCGCGCAACCGGAAGTAGGTGGGGTTACTTCCGGTGCGGCCACTTCTAACAACGGCAGCACCGGAGCAGCAGCGGTCCCTCAGGAGCTCCAAGGTGAGCACCATGAGGGAACGTTGCTTGAGGGGAGACGCTTAGTGGGCGGGGAAGGAGGGCAACAGGACACAATCTTACCCGGTCGCGGTAAAAGGGGGCATCTGAAAAAATCCTCAAATTTAGCAAATGTTCAAAGAGGGAGAGGCAGGGGGGCAAAGGCAATAAGGAGCGCAGGTAGAATTACCAATCCTGCACGCAGAGGTTATGTGAGGAATGGTGGTCAAAGCAATATCAACAGGGGTTTTAGGCCCCTGCAATTCATTAACACTGTTAACCAGTTAGATGTTAACCAGTTAGATGCTGTTAGAATGCAGGCTCAGCAAGCTACTAATGATGTGAGTGCTATTGGGAATGTGAATATGTCTGCAGGAATGCATGCTATGGGAATGAATGCTGTGGGAATGACTAATTCTGTGGGAATGACTAATGTTGTTGGAATGAGTAATGCTGTTGGAATGACTAACGCTGCAGGAATGTCTAATGCTGTGGGAGTGAGTCATGCTGTGGGAATGCCTAATCCTGCACAAATGAGCAGGGATGCAGACAGGGCCCAAGTTAGTACTAATCCAGTAAAAGCCAATCCCCTCACAGCCAGGCACGAGGCAGCTAGCATTAATTTGAATACATTAGTTGATTCAGTGAGGCAAGAGTCAGCTTCATCCCTAACTGCTAATGTGGCTCCATCTTCAAACAACTTCCAAAGTGCTCGCAATTTGGTTTCTCTTTTGCAGGGAGTACTAGGCTCAGCTCCAGCATCGTCAGCCACAACAGTTGCAATGAGTACAGCGGACGTGGTTATGCCAAGAACATCTGCAGCGCAGACAACATCCATCCCACAGCAAGAACTGCAGCCAGGGGTGGATCGCAGCATCCAGAATGCACAGCCTGGAGTGCCACATGGTGAGAGTTCTGTTTTTGTACATGAACAGCAAGCAAGACACTACTGATACTTCACACACAGACACAAGCTCTGATAGCGACACATCATTAGGCTTGCAGGGTAAGGGACAGAAAAAGATGTTCCGTATGATAAAGAAAATGTTAAGGGAGGGTGTAGGCGCAGCGAAACAACAGTCAAAGGAAAAAAGCTCTCCTGATGCGTTAAACACACCTCAACAGGTAAATGCCAATGCGGATTTACTAGCCCTACCCCCTATTAGAAGCAATATCTGAGAGAAGGGCGGCTTTATACGGGGATGCAAGCCCAGGGGAAATTTACTCTTTACACGCACACTTGCGGAAAAATATAGTTAACAGAATTCACCAAGGGAAATACGTCAATATTTTCGATTTGTCTGTAGAGGCGTATAGGCAAAAAGAAAGGAGTGCGGACGGGACAGGCCCTAAGAAATTTAAACGTCCAGACTCATTTGATGAGTGGCTACAATGTTTCAGGGTTTTCTCATCGTGCTACTTGGAGAAGCACCCTTCTCAGAATTTAGCGATACTAAAATATACCGACACCATACACTGGATCCAACGTAACCGTGGTGAAGGTGTGTGGAGGGAATATGACTCCGAATTTAGGAGGAAAATGTCAGGCAATCCCTCACTAACTTTTGATTGCACCGACAATCAGTTATGGCAGCGTATGGACCCCCATAAGGGACCTGCAGCCTCCTCGGCAAATCAGCAGTCCTTTCGGAATGCCAGATTCAGAAAAAGGGGGGGTGCCTGTTGGGCATATCAAGAAAAAAAGTGCGATAAAGGCAGCGCATGCACTTTTAGACACGCATGCAAATTTTGCACAGGATCCCATCCGGGAATCGAATGCACCAAAAAGAAAGATAGTGGCAACAACAGTAGAGCCCCCATCTCACTTACTGGTCAGAAGGGCGGCTAGTCTGGTGAGGGTCCACGCGCTTAAGCCATGGCTGTTGGCCTACCCAGACCAGGCCACGGCACGAATACTATGGGAGGGGTTTTCATTTGGCTTCAGAATTCCAATTTTCAAAAGGGTACAGGGAGCGCGTTTCCAGAGAAATTTAATGTCAGCATACCAGCACCCAGACGTGGTATTGGATAAAATTAATAAAGAGGTATCATTGGGCCGCATGGCTGGCCCATTTGCTTACCCACCACTCCTAAATTTAACAATTTCACCTTTGGGTGTGGTTCCCAAGAAAGACGCGGGTAAATTTAGACTTATCCAACATCTTTCTTTTAAATCTTTTTTTTTATTGATCCAAATAAGACATTATATACTTTCTCATGTACAGAAACAAAGAAATAAAGCAAATGCACAATCAATCTGCAGAGACAATCTGAAAACAAACATTTGCGTGACAAATCCTGACTATGTCTTATTGTGATTTCCAGAAATAACATAAAACACAATAATAAGAAAAAAAAAGAGAAAAGGGAGGGAAAACCCCCCCCCCCAAAAAAACAAAAACCTAAATTTCCCCAGCAAGACGAGTTCTGCAAAGCTAGAGGTGGAACGTACCGGGGAGAGGATCTGCCTTTGAAGCCGAGCGGAGTAGGACATTATAATTGGTAACCACCCCTGAAAAAACTCATCGATTCTCTTCTCAGAAGCATCCTGTAGATGATATGACTCAAAGATAATTTGACCTTGGATTTCTTTAAAAGTCCTCACAAGGATCGGTGCTACCTTCGCTTTCCAATTTAAAAGGACAAGGTGACGCACTGCCAATATAATCGTATTCAAAATACGAACCACTGGCATAAGGTTCCTATCAACTGCTGTAATTAATAAAATCACGTCCTGTAATGTTAGAACAAGATTAACATCATATAGAGTATTAAACCAAAAACAAATTTACGCCATAACTGATTGATTTTGGGACGGAACCAGAACATGTGGAATAAATCAGCCCTTAGATTAGAACATCTAGGACAATTACTTAGTCCAGAAACAGAAAATGTTTGTATTTTAAGCGGGTGCATATAAAAATTATTCAAGAGCTTCATGTGCGATTCCTTCCAGGTCATCGATACCCTGCACTTATGCACCATATTGAAACTCTGGATTATCCTCTCATCAGTGCTATCAGGAATAACTGGATACAACCAATTACTAATATTCTGCAGATACTTATCACTTTGTTTAGAGAGCATGATGTCATACATTAGAGAGATAGAAGAGATTCCAGTACTGAATTTTTTGATTAGAATTCTGATATCAGACCACTCTACCGTCATACTACTTACCCATTTCTGCTCACGCACAAAATGGCGGATTTGAAAATATGCAAACAAATCAGATCTAGGAAGATCATAAGATTGAAACAGAAATTCTGCTGTATGCATCAGATTGTCAGCCCCCAACAACTGCTTAACTAAAGTCAGCCCCTTATTTCCCCATGATTTAAATACCTTGTGATAAATACCAGGTATGAAGTTAGGATTTCCCTGGATAGGAAGATATTCCGAAACAGAGGGATCTATTCCTAGGCAAATGCAGAACCTCTGCCATGCAATAACAACATTTTTGAATGATAACATTCTGCAGATGTTGGATGGAAGCTGTCTAGAGTTACAGTGTAAAAGGGCTCTGAGCGAGAAAGGACGTATATAGAAAGCTTCTTCTTGACTAACCGCTAACCAATTGGTTTCCGCCACCCAATCCATAGCAAATTTCACCATGGCCGCAGTATTGTATAACCTAACATCAGGCAATGATAAACCAGCGCGGTTTGGTTTCTGCATGAGCTTAGCTAGTGCAATCCTAGGTTTTTTATCTTTCCAGATAAATTTAGAAAAATAACCATATAATTTTTTTATGTCTGAACTAGTTATAAAGATAGGTAGATTCTGTAACGCATACAGAAGACGAGGAAAAATAATCGTTTTTATTAGATTCACCTTCGCGGAAATTGACAACGGGTAAGATACCCAAAGCTGGAGATCAGTTTTAATTTTTTTAAACAGTGGGGCATAATTTGCGGCATACCATAGCTTAGGGTTTTTATGTAACTCTAGCCCCACCAGGTATTTAATTGTATTAACAACTTTAAATGGAGTCTTTCCTGGACGAGGCGGACTATTGCCCATATACATAAGTTCACTTTTTTCCAGATTCACCACGTAACCGGAGAAGGAACTAAACTGAGCAAGAAGTTGTAGAATTACTGGGATAGATTGAGACGGCTTATCTACAAATAGCAGAATATCATCTGCATAAAGAAGAGTTTTTAAACTATGGGAACCAAGGGAAATTCCCGTCAAAGCATCTCGAAGTCTAACCGCTAAGGGTTCTACAGCTTCATTAAACAGAAGAGGAGATAATGGGCACCCCTGCCTGGTGCCACGTTGTAGGACTATCTCCGGGGAATGAATTCCATTGACCAGAAGAAAGGAAATGGGTTTGGAATAAATCTTATAGATAAAATGAATAAAATTACCAGTGAAGCCAAATTTTTGCAATGAACAAAATAAATGCTCCCAAACAATGGAATCGAAGGCCTTAACTGCGTCCAGAGTTAACCCAGCTGAATCAGAGATTGCGGCCTTATTAGACTCTAATTCCAGATTCCACATGTAGTCCAAGAACGTGATAACCTTACGTATATTTCTCGATGAGTTCCTAGATGTCATAAAACCGGTCTGGTCCTGATGAATCAAATTATGTAGACAGCGATTAAATCTGGCAGCAATAATACCAACCAGTATTTTATAATCAGTGTTGAGCACTGATATTGGCCTATATGAGGCCATATCCTCTGGTTTTTTTTTTTTTTAACTATAAGTGAAATATTGGCCGCTACAAAACCTTCTGAGATACCATTTTCAGAAAGGTAATAATTATTAAAAAGGGCCTCCAGTGATAACAACAATTCTCCCTTTAATGATTTATAAAATTCAGCAGGGAGCCCATCTGGGCCGGCTGCTTTACTTAACTTAAGTTTATCAATAGCGATACTAATCTCTTCTTGCGTTATCGGCTGATTCAGCAATGCCAACTCATCAACTTGAATCTTTGGGATATTAATTGCGGACCAGAAAGCATTTTGACTGTCTTGATCGGTGCTAACCGGCGAATACAGCAACTGATAATAACTATAAAATGCCTGGGAGATCTCCGCTGGTTTAAAAAGCCTGTCCTCGCCCTTTTTTATTACTGCAATATAATTTTTCTTCTTTCTATTCTTGGTGAGGCGAGCCAGGTATTTCGCCGAACACCCATGAAAACTCTTATATTTAAGATTCAATCTTACCTCTTCCTCCATAGATTTCTGCTTTAAAAAGATCTCTCTTTCCTTTCTGGCCTCAAAATATACTGACCAGTTAGTTGGAGAAGGATCAGACTGAATATTCCTATAAGCCTCTCTAACTTTAAAAGCAAATGAATTCCCCTGTTCCTTAATTTTTTTCGAACAAGTACTCATATAGGCTACGATTTCTCCCCGAATCACAGCTTTGGCGGCCTCCCAGAAGACCTCCGCCTTGTGTCTGTAATTCGAATTGAATGATACATACTCATCCCAAATACACTTAATCCATGATATAAATCTTGGATTAGTATATAAGAAATGAGGGTATCCAACATCTTTCATACCCCAAAGGTACTTCCGGCAACGACGCAATCGACCCACAGCTAAGCTCCGTGTGGTATCAATCATTTGATAGTGCACTGGACCTGGTTAGACGGGCTGGGAAAGGCGCTCTACTTGCGAAATTAGACATTGAGTCTGCCTTCCGGTTGTTGCCACTCCACCCTTCAGTCTTCCCACTTATGGGATATAAGTTTCAGGGTTTGTACTATGTGGATCGCTGTCTCCCTATGGGATGCTCCCTTTCATGTGCGCTTTTTGAAGCCTTCAGTTCATTTTTGCACTGGGTTGTAGCCAGAGATACAGGCAGCGATTCAGTGGCGCATTACCTTGATGACTTCCTCCTCGTGGGAGGAACGGACTCGGGTGAATGCCTCAGTCTAATGAACAGCATGCGTGGAATAATGGCCAGGTTTGGGGTACCTCTGGCAGAGGACAAAACGCAGGGCCCCACGTCATGTTTGGTTTTTCTGGGCATCGAAATCGACACATTGGCTATGGTCTGTAGATTGCCCGTCGATAAAATTGACGCAATGTTGGAGGCGGTTCGAGCGGCCGTTTCCAAAAGGGCCCTTTCCTTGAAGCAGTTGCAATCATTGCTAGGGCTCCGCAACTTCGCTTGCAAGGTCATACCTATGGGCAGGACCGTAGGTTAGAAAGACAACTGAGTTGTAGAGTAAAACCTACTCCGAGGATTGCCCTCACGGTTGACCTGCTGGCGGATCTGAGGGTCTGGGAGGTTTTTCTTAAAAACTTCAATGGCGTGCGTGCCTGGCGATCAGACCCAATATCTAGCCAACTGTTGCATCTTTTCACAGACGCAGCAGGATCGCATGGTTATGGTGCATACTTCCAGGGGGAATGGAGCGCAGAGCAATGGCCAGCCTCCTGGCCTGCTCTAGGTCACACCCGTAACTTAACCCTCCTGGAACTCTTTCCCATAGTCCTGTCAGTGGAACTCTGGGGTTTGCGATCCTCCAATAAGACAATCATATTCTGGACAGACAACACCAGCGTCGTCTTTGCGATTAATAACTTGTCGGCCACCTCAGCGGTGGTAGTGACGCTGTTGCGGCACTTGGTATTGCGTTTCCTGGAACTCAATATACAGTTCCAGGTGAAGCATGTTCCAGGAGTCAATAATGTGGTAGCAGACGCCTTGTCCAGATTCGAGTGGGACAATTTTAGACGTTTAGTTCCTAATGCATCACCAGTGGGTTTACGTTGTCCTGCTTTTCTTTGGCAGCTGGTCGCTCCTGGGTAGCCCTATTGCCATTGGTACGCTCCTCCTTAGCCCCCTCCACGTGGCGCACTTATTTGAAGCTCTGGAATGAATGGGACCAGTTTTGTCGGTCCAGGGGCGTGGACGCTGCTCAAGGGAACATAGCATCTCTGTGCGATTGGTTGGTGAGTCTTCACAACTTAGGCACGCATCAGGGTTCCCTCCAGTCAAAATTGGCCGCGTTATCATTCTTTTATAGGGCATTGAGTTTACCAGACCCCACAAACTAATTTTTCATTCGGCAAGTGGTAAAAGGGTGGGGCAGGGTTTATCCCTGATTCCCGGGAACCTATTACGCAAGACCATCTAGATAAACTGTTATTGGCGGTTGATAGCTCCTGCTCTTCCCCGTTCGAGGCCTCGCTGTTTAAGGCAGCTTTTGTGCTTGCTTTTGCGGCAGCCCTACGACTTAGTGAGTTAGTCGCCCCCTCTAAGCTGGCGGTGGGTTTCGGAGTTCAACTGGAGCACGTGAGAGCTGCCGTTGACTCCCTGCTCCTTTTTATCCCGCGCTCAAAAACTGATCAGTCAGGCAGAGGCACTTGGCTCCACATTGCGCCCAGGCGAGGTAGCATTTCTTGTCCCATAGCTGTAATTAGCAATTATTTAGCTTGCCGGCCCTCATCGCCAGGACAGTTTTTGATCCATGCCGATGGAACGGCTTTGTCTAAATACCAGTTCGGTAGGGTCTTGAAGCAAACAGCGCTGAAGGCAGGCCTGGACAGTAGTAATTTGCTCCTCATTCCTTTAGAATAGGGGCGGCGACGCAAGCAGCAAGCGTAGGACGCTCAGGCGATGATATCAAGTGGATGGGGCGGTGGTGTTCAAATTGCTTCAAAAAATATGTCCGCCCGCTTGTTTAATTGCATTTATGTGTGCACACACTAAAATATTTGTCTCCACAGGAGTACACCCAGGAGCAAGGCGGATTTGGATTGTGGGGCATTCCTTCATCCACTGGGCTTCAATTCGTTGCTCGTCACTCCCCTTGGGTCAGAATCTAGGGTTCCCCCTGAGCAAAGCATCAATTAGACGGTTAGGGAATAGGGGAATGTGCTGTCCCCAACTTGCGGAAGTAATTTCGGGTGCCCTCTTAAGATGGGGAAAACCGCACCTCCTAATCCTCCACTTGGGAGGGAATGATGTAGGGTCCGTCCCAGTCCTAGAATTAATCAAGATCATGCAGTCGGACATTGGCTGGCTTCATACTCGAATCCCTGGGGTAGTTCTGGGTTGGTCTAATAATAGTCCCCCGCCTGCATTGGAGGCATATGTCGACCCATACGGCGGCATATAGGATTAGGAAGAAAATTAATGCGACACTTTCAAAAACTGTCACAGGAGCAGGTGGCTTCGTGGTACGGCACGAAGCCATCTCAGCCGACAGGACAGAGCTCTATAGAAGAGATAAGGTTCATTTGTCAGATATAGGGTTAGATATTTTTATAAAGGACATTCAAAGAGCTATTTCACCCTTCCTGTAAGTCGGGTTGTGGTGGTGAAGGCAAGAGCATTGGTGATGCTCCTTGTGGGGGGGGGGTCTCGGTCCTGTTGCGCAGGAAAAGGTTGCTAGGGGTGAGTGGTGGCCATAAAGGGGAGGGGTGGTAGGCCTCATGTGCATGTGAGGTAACCCCCCTCTCTCCCATTGGGGGATGGTCACGTGATCTCTGCAACCCCTCAGTGTCATTTCCTTTGAGCAGAGACCCCTCTGCTGCTCGTTCCCGTTGGGCCGTTGACCTCCTTGCTAAGATTCCCCTTCCAACTTCCTCTTCTCCATCCGATTCAGGCTGTGAAGTGTTTCCCCCTCCCTCCCGAATCCCCTTGTCTTATCAATGGCGGCTCCCATGCTAATGGCAGGGCTATGGCTAATCAACCTAGGCCTCTGATAAGTCCATAGCAGTAAATTTAGTAATCTCCCTTCTCTGACTATGCGGCTCAAGCTTGGTAGCTGAGAATCCTTTTCAGGTGGAGATTAAGGAATTATACCCTGGCAGCGGGAGGTCTCGGTCCTGTTGCGCAGGAAAAGGTCACTAGGGGTGAGTGGTGGCCATAAAGGGGAGGGGTGGTAGGCCTCATGTGCACGTGAGGTAACCCCCCTCTCTCCCCATTGGGGGATGGTCACGTGATCTCTGCAACCCCTCAGTGTCATTTCCTTTGAGCAGAGACCCCTCTGCTGCTCGTTCCCATTGGGCCGTTGACCTCCTTGCTGTTCTGGGCCTTATTTAGCTCTATGCTGCCATTTCCGGTTCTGTTGGCTAAAAAGTTAATAAAGTTAGTTTTAATAAAAATTTGACCTGTGACAGTCAAAATGTTCCCATTAAGAAGTGGTCCGTGTCTTTATTTATGATTGTTTATATTGTTGTATAAGTTAGTAAGTTGTTAAATGGTTTCCCTTAACTCCTGGAAACGCCCCGGTAAGCATTTAATCCCTTAAAACAATGGGCATTATTGTTTTTATAGCTACCTTAGAACATTCCAAAATAGTTGCTAATTATTGAAAATGTCAGTGGCGCGCTGTTGTGCACAAGCAATATTTTGAGGCTCTTTGGAAATAGCGTGCATATTATGAGTTGCTTGCGCTATGAGTTGATGTACTACGAGTTGATGGCTTGAGCGCAATAGAATTTAACGTGCGTCAGATTAACACAATTTCAGAGCTCTAGTTAAATGTTACGTAAGACAAAAAAGTGTCACAAAAAACAACAAAAATACTTTACAAAGTATAGTTACACTCATATTAATACTGTCTGATAAAGATTATTTAAAAAGAAAATTGCATTAAAAAGTTATAAGGGATCAAAGATATGAGGTCTCAGGATTTCAGCATACTTATCAACAAAGATATTTTATTACTAACTGTAGGTTTCTGCCAGTGTGATCAGGGCAATGAGCATGGACTCAGTGTACACAAGTTAGCCAAGAAATACTGAGAATAGAAAAGAAGAAAAGATTATAGCAGAGTGGTGAGTGAAATGAATGAATCAGAGGACACCGCTACGCATTGATGTAGCCATACGGCATTATGGTATAAATCATATAGCAGGATCTATGCACACCCCAAACTTTTCAAAGCACTACCAGTACAATTTTGAAGACAAAGGGGTAGATTTATCAAATGTTGGGCGGACATGACTCGCTGTAGCGAATCATGTCCGCCCGACATCGCTAAATGCAGACAGCATTCATTCTGGTGAAATGCTTGTGCAATGCCACCCCCTGCACATTCGTGGCCAATCAGCCGCTAGCAGGGTGTGTCAATCATCCCGATTGTATCTGATCGCGATGATTGCAGTTCGCCACCTCAGAGGTGGCGGATGAGCAGCGGTCTTAAGACCGCTGATTCTTAAATTCTGAAATTCTGTTTCTGGCGAGCGCAGAATGAGCAGCATACGCTGCTTAATAAATCGGCCCCAAAGGATCAACATCAAGAATACTGCCTGAGTGTCATTTATTCAAATGCATAGTACACGGTAACATCACAACAGCATGCAGTTTTGTTAAATGCACTTAGTCAAAGACAGTATATAGGGGAGTGTATAGGCAGGTAAGGGTTATTTTACCCCACATGCACCATCCAGTGATAACATTATACACTTCCACTTTGCGCCCACATGCACCATCCAGTGATAACATTATACACTTCCATTTTGCGCCCATATGCACCATCCAGTGATAACATTATACACTTCCACTTTGCGCCCACATGCACCATCCAGTGATAACATTATACACTTCCATTTTGCGCCCATATGCACCATCCAGTGATAACATTATACACTTCCACTTTACGTACTTATGACGCTTATATATATTGTTAGGCTTATACTGCTTTAACTCATTTCTAAAGAATGTTAGTTCTTTGCACAAAGCTGTGCATGTTCAGTATGTTTTTTTATAGTTCATTGCAAGAGAGGAGGCTTCATATTTTGCATTCAATTCTTTACGGAATCCCAATATCAGCAAAGACAGAGTGACATCATAGCAGCACTGTGTATCAAACGCAAGAAACACGGTCTCTACTTGATCTTCTCTTTGCTGCTTCCGAAGCTAAGCGATCTTGCTCTCTTCTTTTACATTGATAACTATTTTATCCTGTATTTTCTTAAGGAAGTTGCATTTCCCATCTAAAGTCTTAGGGCTAGATAACAAATGGCACACTAATGTGAGCGTATGCGCAAAATTGAAATATTGTGTCCAACCTAACTTGCGCACATATTAGAAGTTAAAAGCAAACACGACCATGAGGTTAGCGTGGCTGATGTCCTTAAGTAACATGGTTAGTGCTAAATATTAAGCTGCACCAGAAACAACATAAATTCATTAAAATAAGGTGTTACATTCATATAAACATTATCTAATAAAAATTATTCACATAAATATTAAAAATAAAAAGTTGTAAGGGTTAAAAGGTATATGGTATATGACAAGTTATGTGAATGTAAAAGGCCTATAAAATACAGTATATATACATTCATATACATGTCTAAATAAGTGTATTTATGTATATACTGTATGTATGTGTGTATATATATATATATATATATATATATATATATATACACACATAAACATTTATACATATGTATATATACTTTGGAGCCCTTCCCACTCAAATTCCTGAAAACATGAAAAATTATTTTTATTCAATTTTAATATTTTGAAACGTGTTTTGCTGTTTATTTTTTACATTACAGTTTTTTTTTATGTGAAGAATATTGGAATGTCGGCTTTCGCTCACGTGCAACACATTTTACTTCCAGCTTGTAGTGTGCTCTAACCCGCATGCATTAAAAGTTTATTTCTAGTGGTGTTTGCTTGTGAGTGAAAGTGCTAAAAAGCGTGTGATTTATAATCTGACTTTAAAGGGACATTATACACTAGATTTTTCTTTGCATAAATGTTTTGTAGATGATCCACTTATATAGCTTTTTTTTTTTAAAATGTATAGTTTTGCTTATTTTAAAACAATATTGCGCTGATTTTCAGACTCCTAACCAAGCCCCAAAGCTTTACCAGAATACTGATGTATACTTACTCCAGCTTGCTCCTGTTTGTGTAAAGAGTCTTTTCATATGCAGAGGAAGGTGGGGGAGTGTCTGCTTTATATGCTATAGAACCAATTTGCTGTGGGAGTTCCAGTTAACCTTTTCAATAGTGTTAAACTGTGAGCTTCTAAGTAGGTTTTTAAACTGTTTTATACTGGATTTTTAGATCAGTATGTGTGCATATTATTCTTTATACTAGTGTCTATTATATGCAGGTAAATAAAAATTGGTGTGTACTGTCCCTTTAATGCTGTGTCACATGCATGCTGCTTCTAAGATAACAGTACTTAAAACCATGCTTTCACATTCTGTTGTGTTTTGTTCTAATGTATATATTTTTTTTGTTTTCCATTTATTTTGTTCTAAAGATTTATCTTTCTTTTACAATGGTGATATTATTATGATAGCGTTTGTAGGTTTTCGAGTTTCCCCTTTATTTTAGCACTATAATATGTGTCTTAACTGTTAAGCCTTATTTAAAATAAATGTGACTATATGTACAGCTTCTGCTATGAATCTACGTAATCGTCTTGTCCTTTTTTATATATATATTTATTTTAACTATGGTAGTGCCACTCATACAATCATATGTAACAGTCGCATGATGTAGTGCCACTCTTCAAAAAGGGAAGCAGGGATGATCCAGGAAGCTATAGACCAGTAAGTCTGACATCAATAGTGGGGAAGATATTTGAAGGGATTATAAGGGATTATATTGATGAGCATATTCGTGTAAACAAGATTATGAGTTCTAATCAGCATGGCTTTAGGAGAAATAGATCATGTCAAACTAATCTAATTAGATTCTACGAGGAAGTAAGTAAAAATATAGATAAAGGGGAATCAGTTGATGTGATATACTTAGATTTTGCAAAGGCATTTGATACAGTGCCACATGAGAGATTAATGCACAAAATTAAGGGACTGGGAATAGCTGAAAATGTTAGCTCATGGATAAATAACTGGATAAAAGATAGGGAGCAACGAGTAGCAGTAAATGGATCATACTCAGATTGGACAAAGGTAATCAGTGGCGTCCCCCAGGGATCAGTACTGGGCCCTGTTCTTTTTAATATTTTTATAAATGACTTGGAGCAAGGATTAAATAGCGACATCTCTATTTTTGCAGATGATACTAAGTTAAGTAAGGTCATTAGGTCAGAGCAGGATGAACTCTCTTTGCAAAGGGATTTGCTAAAATTAGAACTATGGGCAAGTGAATGGAAAATGAGATTTAATACGGAAAAATGTAAGGTTCTACATTTTGGAAGTAAAAATAAGCAGGCTATGTATTTTTTAAATGGGACAAGACTTAGCCAAACACAGGAGGAAAGGGATTTGGGAGTAGTAATAGATAACAAGCTAAAGATGAGTGCACAATGCAGGGCAGCGGCTTCAAAGGCTAATAAGATACTAGCATGTATTAAAAGAGGCATTGATTCAAGGGAGGAAAGCATAATTCTGTCATTATATAAAGCCCTGGTAAGACCTCACCTTGAGTTTGGAGTGCAGTTCTGGGGACCGATTGCTAAAAAAGATATTGCAGAACTAGAAAAGGTTCAGAGAAGGGCCACAAAGCTAATAAGGGGATTGGAGAAATTAACCTATGAGGAGAGGCTAGCCAAACTGGGTCTGTTCTCTTTAGAAAAAAGGCGCTTGAGAGGTGACATGATTACTTTATATAAATATATTCAAGGCCCATATACAGAGATGGCAGAAGCTCTTTTTATTCCAAGAAAATTGGTTCTGACAAGAGGTCATAATTTAAGGTTGGAGGAAAGGAGATTTAATCTCCTGCAACGGAAACGTTTTTTCACTGTAAGAGCAATAAAATTGTGGAACTCATTACCAAAGGAGGTAGTGAATGCCAATACCATAGATACATTTAAAAATAGTCTGGATAAATTTCTGTATACAAACAAAATTCATGGATATGATTGCTAGTATTAAATGGGTCACATTTTAATGGGGTTATTTAAGCTTAACTGGAGCTTTTTGTAAGTATTTTAGATTTGTATAGGTTGAACTCGATGGACTTCAGTCTTTTTTCAACCTTATCTACTATGTTACTATGTTACTATGTTTTATATCATCAGTAAACTTCTAGCTAATAACCGTTTCATTATAAATAGTTATTTACTGCGGTAACATCACAACAGCATGCAGTTTTGTTAAATGCACTTAGTAATAGACAGTATATAGGGGAGTGTATAGGCAGGTAAGGGTTATTTTACCCCACATGCACCATCCAGTGATAACATTATACACTTCCACTTTGCGCCCACATGCACCATCCAGTGATAACATTATACACTTCCACTTTGCGCCCACATGCACCATCCAGTGATAACATTATACACTTCCACTTTACGTACTTATGACGCTTATATATATTGTTAGGCTTATACTGCTTTAACTCATTTCTAAAGAATGTTAGTTCTTTGCACAAAGCTGTGCATGTTCAGTATGTTTTTTTATAGTTCATTGCAAGAGAGGAGGCTTCATATTTTGCATTCAATTCTTTACGGAATCCCAACATCAGCAAAGACAGAGTGACATCATAGCAGCACTGTGTATCAAACGCAGGAAACACGGTCTCTACTTGATCTTCTCTTTGCTGCTTCCCAAGCTAAGCGATCTTGCTCTCTTCTTTTACATTGATAACTATTTTATCCTGTATTTTCTTAAGGAAGTTGCATTTCCCATCTAAAGTCTTAGGGCTAGATAACAAATGGCATACTAATGTGAGCGTATGCACAAAATTGAAATATTGTGTCCAACCTAACTTGCGCACATATTAGAAGTTAAAAGCAAACACGACCATGAGGTTAGTGTGGCTGATGTCCTTAAGTAACATGGTTAGGGCTAAATATTAAGCTGCACCAGAAACAACATAAATACATTAAAATAAGGTGTTACATTCATATAAACATTATCTAATAAAAATTATTCACATAAATATTAAAAATAAAAAGTTGTAAGGGTTAAAAGGTATATGGTATATGACAAGTTATGTGAATGCAAAAGGCCTATAAAATACAGTATATATACATTCATATACATGTCTAAATAAGTGTATTTATGTATATACTGTATGTATGTGTGTATATATATATATATATATATATATATATATATATATACACACACACACATAAACATTTATACATATGTATATATACTTTGGAGCCCTTCCCACTCAAATTCCTGAAAACATGAAAAATTATTTTTATTCAATTTTAATATTTTGAAACGTGTTTTGCTGTTTATTTTTTACATTACAGTTTTTTTTTATGTGAAGAATATTGGAATGTCGGCTTTCGCTCACGTGCAACACATTTTACTTCCAGCTTGTAGTGTGCACTAACCCGCATGCATTAAGGGGTCGATCCGATAAAAATCGTCGCCCGCAAAAGCCGGCGACGCCAATATTTGCGCTGGTTTGGTATCACATATACGGCGTAAACCTAGAAGTTACGCCCGTATATTTCTGCCGTCGCCCGTAGTTTTTTGGGCTATAGGCAGGTATACCAAACCAGCGCAGTTTGGTATCCAATATGCAGCGTAAGGACTTACGTGGCGAAAATGGAGAAAACTTACTCCATTTTCACCTCGCCACAAAAAGCAGCCGTAAGAAGCCTTAGGCTGACTATTGGAGCCCCGTAACTCCCTAAACTAGCTAGAAAATAAACCCTAACACATGCGCAATGTCTATCTACCTGTCACCCGCGATCTGCTAAATAAAACCTAACACCTAACGCATGCGCAATGCCTATCTACCTGTCACCCACGATCTGCTAAATAAAACCTAACACCTAACGCATGCGCAATGTCTATCTACCTGTCAACTGCGATCCCCCCCCCCCCGAAATCCCTAATAAAGTTATTAACCCCTAAACCGCCGCTCCCGGACCCCGCCGCCATCTACATAAACTAACCCCCTACTGTGAGCCCCTAAAACCGCCGCAATCTACTTTATCTATCCCCTAATCTGACCCCTAAAACCGCCGCCACCTATATAAAAATTATTAACCCCTAAGCCAATCAGATTCAAGTTCAATCCGATTGGCTGATTGGTTCAGCCAATCGGATTGAACTTGAATCTGATTGGCTGATTCAATCAGCCAATCAGATTTTTGTAACTTAATTCCGATTGGCTGATAGAATCCTCTCAGCCAATCGGAATTCGGCGGACGCCATCTTGGATGCCGTCATTTAAAGGTACCTCATTCGTCGTTCAGTCGTCGGCCGGGATGGATGCTCCGCGGCGGCGGAGCCAAGAAAGAAGATTGAAGATGCCGCTGGAAGGATGAAGACTTTGCTGCCGCTTGGAGGAAGACGTCGCCGGAGGAAGAATTCTTCTTTGCCGCTTGGAGGAAGACGTCGCCGGAGGAAGAATTCTTCTTTGCCGCTTGGAGGAAGACGTCGCCGGAGGAAGAATTCTTCTTTGCCGCTTGGAGCAAGACATCGCCCGGATCGGATGAGGAGTTCGTCCCGGTGTGGTGAAGACAAGGTAGGGAGATCTTCAGGGGGGTAGTGTTAGGCTTTTTTAAGGGGGGTTTGGGTGGGTTTAGAATAGGGGTATGTGGGTGGTGGGTTGTAATGGGGGGGGTATTGTATATGTTTTTAAATGCAAAAGAGCTGAATTCTTTGGGGCATGCCCCACAAAAGGCCCTTTTAAGGGCTGGTAAGGTAAAGAGCTTTGAACTTTTTTAATTTAGAATAGGGCAGGGAATTTTTTTATTTTGGGGGGCTTTATTATTTTATTAGGGGGCTTAGAATAGGTGTAATTAGCTTAAAAATCTTGTAATCTTTTTTTTTTATTTTTTGTAATTTAGTGTTTGTTTTTTTGTGTAATTTAGTTTAGTTAATTTAATTGTATTTTTAGATAGATATTTGTAGTTTATTTAATTTCTTGATAGTGAAGGTGTATTTGTAACTTAGGTTAGGATTTATTTTACAGGTAATTGGGTAATTATTTTAACTAGGTAGCTATTAAATAGTTAATAACTATTTAATAGCTATTAGACCTAGTTAAAATAATTAACAATTTACCTGTAAAATAAATATTAACCCTAACATAGCTACAATGTAATTATTAATTATATTGTAGCAATCTTAGGGTTTATTTTATAGGTAAGTATTTAGATTTAAATAGGAATATTTTAGTTTATAATATGAATTAGATTAATTTAATATAACTTTAGTTAGGGGTGTTAGGGTTAGATAGAGTTAATATAGTTAATATAAATACTATAGTAACTATATTAACCCTAATATAATTAGGGTTAATATAGTTAATATATATAATGTAATAACTATATTAACTATAATATACTTAGGGTTAATATAGATAACATAGCTGGCGGCGGGGTAGGTAGATTAAATTAGGGGTTAATCATTTTAATAGAGATGGCGGCGGTGTTAGGGGCTCACTTTAGGGGGTTATAGATTTAATATAGCTGGCGGCGGGGTACGGGAGCGACGGTTTAGGGGTTAATAACTTTATTAGGTTGCGGCGGGGTACGGGAGCGGCGGTTTAGGGGTTAATAACTTCTTTTTATTGTTAGGCTAGTGAGGGGGGATAGCGGATAGAGGGTTAGACGTGTCGGGCTATGTTTAGGAGGCGTGTTAGACAGTGCGGGTGATTTAGACTTTAGTCAGGTTTTGTAGGCGCCGGCAGTTTCTAACGTGGCGCAAGTCACTGGCGACTCCAAAAATCTGTACTTACGCAGATTTCTGGACATCGCTGGTTTGTGAGACTTGCGCCACTTTAGCAAGTGACGGCGCCGCATTTTGGATGGCTCGAGTTGCGAGCTGAAACTGCGGGCGACGCGGGTTCCCTCACTTGCGCCACAAACTGCGATCTATATCGGATCGCGCCCTAAAAGTTTATTTCTAGTGGTGTTTGCTTGTGAGTGAAAGTGCTAAAAAGCGCGTGATTTATAATCTGACTTTAAAGGGACATTATACACTAGATTTTTCTTTGCATAAATGTTTTGTAGATGATCCACTTATATAGCTTTTTTTTTTAAATGTATAGTTTTGCTTATTTTTAAACAATATTGCGCTGATTTTCAGACTCCTAACCAAGCCCCAAAGCTTTACCAGAATACTGATGTATACTTACTCCAGCTTGCTCCTGTTTGTGTAAAGAGTCTTTTCATATGCAGAGGAAGGTGAGGGAGTGTCTGCTTTATATGCTATAGAACCAATTTGCTGTGGGAGTTCCAGTTAACCTTTTCAATAGTGTTAAACTGTGAGCTTCTAAGTAGGTTTTTAAACTGTTTTATACTGGATTTTTAGATCAGTATGTGTGCATATTATTCTTTATAGTAGTGTCTATTACATGCAGGTAAATAAAAATTGGTGTGTACTGTCCCTTTAATGCTGTGTCACATGCATGCTGCTTCTAAGTTAACAGTACTTAAAACCATGCTTTCACATTCTGTTGTGTTTTGTTCTAATGTATATATTTTTTTTGTTTTCCGTTTATTTTGTTCTAAAGATTTATCTTTCTTTTACAATGGTGATATTATTATGAAAGCGTTTGTAGGTTTTCGAGTTTCCCCTGTATTTTAGCACTATAATATGTGTCTTAACTGTTAAGCCTTATTTAAAATAAATGTGACTATATGTACAGCTTCTGCTATGAATCTACGTAATCGTCTTGTCCTTTTTTATATATATATTTATTTTAACTATGGTAGTGCCACTCATACAATCATATGTAACAGTCGCATATCATCAGTAAACTTCTAGCTAATAACCGTTTCATTATAAATAGTTATTTACTGCTTTATACTATATATGTGTATTTATGTATGTGAATGCGTATACAAGTTTTTTGATATGTATATGTAGGTGTAGAATATGTGTGTATACAGCTATATGTATATATACAGTGCCCTCCACTAATATTGGTACCCTTGGTATACGTGAACAGAGAAGGCTGTGAAAAGTTTTCTTTATTTTTACAAAATATATACAAAAATGATTTCATGGATATCAAACAATTGCAAACACAACACAGGTTTATAAAAACAAAAATATTTGTTAAATATATGTGTGGCACAATTATTGGCACCCCTATGAATTCATATGAGAAAAATATATTTGAAGTATATTCCCATTGATATTTTAATTTTTTTAGTACACCTGGTGACTAGGAACAGGAAATTCATCACAATGGGTAAGACCAAAGAATATAGCTGTGATGTGCGGCAAAAGCTTGTTGAGCTTCACAAAATGGGAAGTGGCTATAAAAAAATAGAAAAAGCATTTAAAATGCCCATTCCCACCATCAGGCCAATAATTAAGAAGTTCCAGTCAACTGGAAATATTATGAATCAATCTGGAAGTTAGAAGTGTCTATATTGTCTCAATGAACAGTGAAAAGAATGGTTTGAGTGGAAAAAATCTCCAAGGCTCACAGCAGGACAGATAGCTCAGCATGCTAAATCACTGTGACTAAGTTCTGTAGCAATCCAAGGGTTGCAGGTTTGGTCCCCGGCGTGACCCACTCAGCCTTTCATCCTTCTGAAGTCAATAAAATGAGCAGCACCTTGAGACCCTTACAGGTGATTAGCTGCACTTTACAAGTACTCAATACATACATACATACAGGAGAATTGCAGAAGTTTGTTGTATCTTGGGATCAGAAAGTTTCCAAAACTACAATTTGACGTCACCACTAGTTGTTTAGAAGGGCTGTAGCGTATCATGTCCGACAGACATCGCTGAATGCCGACGGGCATTTAACATTGCACAAGCAGTTCACCAGAACCAGAACTGCTTGTGCAATGCCACCCCCTGCAGATTCACGGCCAATCGGTCGCTAGCAGGGGGTGTCAATCAGCCCGATTGTATAGGATCGGGCAGATTGCAGACCGCAGCCTCAGAGGCAGCGGACCAGTTATGGAGCAGCGGTATTAAGACCACTGCTTCAAAACTGCTTGTTCCGGCAAGCCTAAAGGCTCGTGTTGAAACAGGGGCATCAAGCTCCATTCAGAGCTTGATAATTTGCCCCCTATATATTAATAACAGGACAAAGCCTTACAGATTTATCTATCTAAACAGTACATATAATCAGCAATAGCAAGTGATCTGCTAATAATTGTGCAAACAGATAATAGTGCACATCAATTCAAATAACTCCCATCAATCTAGGGCTAGGTCAGGTGTAAATAACAAGCTCGGCAGTATATCATGCAAAGCATAGTCCCAAATCAGTTGATTTAATATAAACAATCCAAATGATGAATCCTATTATTTCTGGGTTGCAGTGCACATAAGCAAGGATTCGTTGTAAACTTATACTGTCCTGAAAAAGGGAAAAATAAACGTCTATAGACATCCTTTAGGCTAAGGGCATAACCATAAAACACAATACCATGTGCAGGAGCTCATTGGAGTGTAGCAGCTGGTGCCGTGCACAGACCAACTAATTACAAACCAACTAATCGATAATGAGATTCGTTTACAACTATTTTCATAATAGATTATTATCGATTATATTGATTAGTTGTTGCAGCACTACAAGGTTTTATGTATTCATAGCACCATATTCTAATACATAAAACTATTTTTCAAAGGATTTTTGGACTTTTCAACTCCTTCAACCCTCAGGTTTTTTTTAGCATTTAAACCCCCCCAAAAAACAATAAAAAAAATAATTTTTCCACTGAAGTCTTACACATGTTCATGTCACAATATTATAAGTTGGGTTCAAAAATGCAATTATTAGAATGCTAATGCCCCAGTTATATCCATTTAGATATTTGCTGATACATGGTAAAAGTTAGTGTTACAAGCACTAAAGTTATTCAATTCAGATATGATGTCAAAAGCTGTTTTAGCTCTCTACTGGCCCTCATGTTTTTCATTTCTATTATGGTGTCCACCAAACTTATTCCTATTGGGTTGTGTGGATGCCACAAGCTGTTTTAGTGTGCCACTTAAAGGGACAGTCTAGTATAAATTAAACTTTCATTATTCAGATAGGACTTTACATTTTTAATCAACTTTCCAATTTACTTTTATCATCAAATTTGCTTTTTTCTCTTGGTATTCTTAGTTTAAACTAAACATAGGTAGGCTCATATGCTAATTTCTAAGCCTTTAAGGCAGAGCTTTCCAAACTTTTCATGTTGGCGACACACTTTTTAGACCTACATCATTTCGCGACACAGTAATTCAGTTGTACTGGCAAACAGGAGGTTAAACTAACTTGTTTTAAGAGATACAGACACATACATAAATTATAAAATAACTAAATGTATTTACAAGTAACAGTTAGTATGTGCAAGAATTAAAAAAAAGTTTAACAAAACCAATAGCTACTTACTATTTTAATGGGATGCATGAGGTTGATGGGATGAACACAATTTCTGAATATTTGGTGGAATATTAAAGACACTCGCATTTCATCATGAAGCACTTTTAAGCTTCCCCTTCCTATCCATATATCAAGAGCAGGAGCAGCAATGCACTACTGGGAGCTAGCTGCAAAAAACAACCCTTTGTCTTCTGACTTCAGCTCAGCTTTTAAGTTGCCACCCTCAGAGCTTGGTGAGTTCGACTGACTACTGCCTGCACTGCAAACACACTGCTGTCCCACTCACTGACTACACGTGCAATCACAAGCCAATTAAGGAGACTACACGTGCAGTCAGGAGCCAATGTGCAGCCAAAGCCGCCAATCAGAATAGTTTCAGTTCCCATTGAGTTGCACCAATAGGTTAAGATGATCTGTGACCCCCTAGGTATCAATCATGTGTCAACCATGTGATATGCATAGCAGGCAGGCGGAAAGTTAGAAGCAAACAAAAACATTTTTAAAAAATTTGTGCTGAAGCAGGGACACACCTACACACTGCTGCCGACACACTAGTGTGTCCCGACACACAGTTTGGAAAGCACTGCTTTGAGGGCTGCCTCTTATCACATGCTTTTTAAATCTCTTTTCAACACAAAGAGACAGAAAGTACACGTGGGCCATATAGAAGATAACACTGTGTTCAGGCACAGGGGGTTATTTAAGATTTAGCACAAAACAATGCTAAATCAAAGACAATAGATAATAAACAGTCACAGTCATGTGATCAGGGGGCTGGAAGAAGGTTCCTAGATACAAGGTAATCACAAAGGTAAAAAGTATATTAATATAACTGTGTTGGTTATGCAAAACTGGGGAATGGGTAATTAAGGGATTATCTATCTTTTAAAACAATAACAATTCTATGGTAGATTGTCCCTTTAAGCCATTCCAGTTCTGCACTTTCCTTACTTCTTTGCTATACACTAGGTTAACACACCCTTGACCTTTTATCTCCCCTCCCAAAGTTGTCCATATTTACTCATTTCCCAATACCACAACTACTGTCCAGTACAGCTAGTCTGTCTAATTACATAGCATAAACAAGCAACGCCCTTGGGACAATGACGTAGATACAATTAAAAAGAACAACAGAAAGAGAATGAGAAAAGGAAGGGCAATATAAAGAAACAAGGGAGCAAGAATAAAAAAAAAACATTAATGGTTTCTAGAGAGATGGAGAACAGGTCATAGCTATACAGTTGGGACAGTTTTGGAGTCTGGTGTATCACTGACATGGTTGGGCAGGACAGTGGACAGATTCTGGGTGTGACATAAGAGAAGTTGGGTCAGTCACTGGTTTTACTTGGCAAACCACAACATTTGCCCTGAGGCCAAAAGCTGCACAAGGGGAAGAGGGGCAGAGCTTCAAACTGGGGTGGATAAGCAGTGGATGGATCAGGTGTAGGGCATTCCTCCAGAAACAGAAAACACTCTTGCACAGGGGCTTAGGGTCAGGTACATTCAATGATGTTTATAAATAGTTTAAATAGTCCCAGATAAGGAGACTTCGGGGTAGATATATCAAGCAGCGGATGCTGCTTTCTATGCCTGAGGTTTCATATGAGCACTGCTCCATAACTTGGAGGACTGCATTTGTCCAGATCCCATACGATCGGGATGATTGACACCCCCTGCTAGTGGCCGATTGGCCGTCAGTGAGCAGTGGCGGCCATTGCACAAGCATTTCACAAGAAATGCTTGCAAAATTATAAATGCCGACAGCGTATGCTGTCTGCATTTAGCGATGTCAGGCGGACATGATTCCCTACAGCGAATCATGTCACCCGCCATTTGATAAATCTACTCCTTGATGTTAAGTCTATTTAAACTTTACCTCTATGGGGGTCTTAAAAAGCAGTATAGCCAAACAGCTGCTTCCCACCCTATAAAACACAAAACGCACACCCACTGACCTGTATACAGTACAGGAATTAAGCCTGTATGCAAGCCAAAGGCAAAGTAGGAAAACAAAGGATTTAGTGACCTTCTAAGGAATACAAATGACTGACATGCACCTGTATATTTAAAGTGCATATTTAAAAAAATATATATTTTTTAGTCAGTTATATATATATATTTTAAAAATCTTTATTTATACATAAACCACAGTTTACAAATCATATACAATTAAAAACTTGCTTCTAGCGCTCATACATATTGTATATATATAAAAAAAGAACTATTTACATGCGGGTGCTAACAAAAAAAATCATTCCTTCGTAGAACTTATTTTAACAAGTCAACATTTATATGAATAAAAAAACATTTCAATTTTAGTAAATCTGCTATTAAATTTTATATAGTTTTTTTTACTAGGCAGACAGTTGCAAGAAAATACACTAATTCTTTGCCTATGACCGGGAAGAGGATGGAAGATGGAGGATCGAGCAAGCAAAAAAAAAAAAATCCAAATTGAGATTACTGTACTTGCCTTAAAAATCTCAACAGAAGTTATAAAGCAGCGGTCTAAAGAATACGATCGGGTTGATTAACACTCCCTGCTAGCGGCACCAATTATTAAACATGGTGGGATTTATCCCAGGCATAAACTCTGGATTTACCCAATCATTTATTTATTAAAATTTGAGATATTACTGTTTTAGGAGGACAAATCGGAATAGTTGTGAGGTTGCTAAAGTCTACAAATATGTATATGTTTTTCTTAAAGGGACATAAAAGTACAAAATGAAAATGCTTTACTATGTTACGCCTAGATTACGAGTTTTGCGCTTTAGAGGGTGCAACAAAAGTTGCGTTATTTCACCCCCCCATAGCGCTGCCATTACGAGTTTCTGAAAACCTTGATATGCAATAAATCCTCTTTATTCTTTGTGTAGGAGCAGGTACAAAATGACTACGTTTTGGGTCACATACCCTTGCCGGGGGTCGCGTAACTAGTTAGCATGGAGGAGTCTCGTTCGTTATCGGAAATAACCAGACAAATCGCTCCACCAACTAAGAACGGCCATGCACCACCACCCACAGAATCGAGAAAGAGCTATCGATCTGTCAATCATTTTCGTGTCCGGGCCGGTTGAGTTTTTCCCGTGTTCCCTCCAAGGAGGGAACTTTTAGATCAATCCTAGATCTAAAATGTTTAAACATACCGGCAAGGGTATGTGACCCGAAACGTAGTCATTTTGTACCTGCTCCTACACAAAGAATAAAGTGGATTTATTGCATATCAAGGTGGTGCTGCCGTTTTCTTGAACTTTTCTATCTTCATCCCATCGGCGCAGAGAGGTGATCCATCCTTGAAGACATCCTGCGCGGAGCATCCTCTTCTTACGGTCACCGCCGTACACTGGATCTTCAATGCAAGGGAGTCTTTTCAAATGGCATCCCTTGCATTCCTATTGGCTGATTTGATTCTTGAAATTCCAATCAGCCAATAGGATGAGAGCTACTGAAATCCTATTGGCTATTCAAATCAGCCAATAGAATTTCAGTATCTTCCATCCTATTGGCTGATTTGAACAGCCAATAGGATTTCAGTAGCTCTCAGCCTATTGGCTGATTTGAATTTCAAGAATCAAATCAGCCAATAGGGATGCAAGGGACGCCATTTTAAAAAGGCTCCCTTGCATTGAAGATCCAGTGTATGGCGCTGACTGTATAAAGAGGACGCTCCGCACAGGATGTCTTCATGGATGGATCTGCTTTGCCGGGATGAAGATAGAAGACGCCTCCTGGATGAAGGCTTCTCACCGCCTGGATGAGGATGGATATCCGGACTTCAGAAACTGTGAGTGGATCTTCGGGGGTTAGTGTTAGGTTTCTTTTTAAATCTTTTTGGATGTTTTTTTTTTTTTTAGATTAGGGTTTTGGGCCTTAGGTAAAAGAGCTGAATGCCCTTTTCAGGGCAATGTAAAAGAGCTGAATGCCCTTTTCAGTGCAATTGGTAGCATAGTTTTGTTTTTTTTTAGAGTTAGGTTTTTTTATTTTGCAAAAGAGCTGTTAACTTTAGGGCAATGCCCTACAAAAGGCCCTTTTAAGGGCTATTGGTAGTTTATTGTAGGTTAGGTTTTTTTATTTTGGGAGGGGCTTTTTTATTTTTATAGGGCTATTAGATTAGGTCACGGGGGTGATAGTTTAATTTATTAGTGGCAATGTGGTGGGGCCTGCGGTTTAGGGATTAATAGGTTTATTTAGTAGTGGCGATGTGGGGGGCTGGCGGTTTAGGGGTTAATAGGTTTAGTTAGTGGCGGTGGTGGCGAGGAGCAGCGGAATAGGTGTTAATAGCTTTATTATAGTGGTGGGGATGTGGGCGGGTGGCAGATTAGGGGTTAATACGTTTTAAATAGTGTTTGCGATGCGGGAGGGTGGCGGTTTAGGTAGTTTATGGGTTTTAGTGTATTTTGTAACATATAAGTTATGAGTTTTGTGAAACATTTTTGTTACACAAAATCCATAACTACTGCTCTCAGATGGTAGAATGGATCGTATCGGTATAGGCTGTAACGCAAGCCTTTTAGCCTCACCCCACAACCTGTAATATCGGGGCTATGGAAATCCCACACAAAAACGTCATTTTTTTGAGTGCGGGATTGACGTTGCATTACAGGCTAAAATGCTTGTGGTATAGCTATACGGACATGACTCGTAATGGCTGCGTTACTGTTTTTACGATGAAATTGCCATTGTTTCAGTGTTAAAACCGTAACGCAAAACTCGTAATCTAGGTGTTAGTGTTTTATTATTGTGTTGCTGCTTGCAGATAACCATCGGCTAGATTTAGACTTTTGTCGTTAACGACCCGCGTAGCTAACGCTGGCTTTTTTCCCCCCGCACCTTTTAAATACCGCTGGTATTTAGAGTTCACAGAAGGGCTGCATTAGGCTCCAAAAAGGGAGCGTATAGCATATTTACCACCACTGCAACTCTCAATACCAGCGGTGCTTACGGACGCGGCCAGCTTCAAAAACGTGCTCGTGCACGATTCCCCCATAGGAAACAATGGGGCTGTTTGAGCTGAAAAAAAACCCAACACCAGCAAAAAAGCCGCGTTCAGCTCCTAACGCAGCCCCATTGTTTCCTATGGGGAAACACTTTCTAAGTCTGCACCTAACACCCTAACATGAACCCCGAGTCTAAACACCCCTAACCTTAAACTTATTAACCCTCTATCGCTGACCCCTGCATATTTTTTTTAACCCCTAATCTGCCGCTCTGTACACCGCCGCAACCTACATTATCCCTATGTACCCCTAATCTGCTGCCCCTAACACCGCCAACCCCTATATTATATTTATTAACCCCTAATCTGCCCCCACAACGTCGCCGCCAGCTACCTACAATAATTAACCCCTAATCTGCCGACCGGACCTCACTGCTACTATAATAAATGTATTAACCCCTAATCCGCCTCACTCCCGCCTCAATAACCCTATAATAAATAGTATTAACCCCTAATCTGCCCTCCCTAACATCGCTGACACCTAACTTCAAGTATTAACCCCTAATCTGCCGACCGGACCTCACCGCTACTCTAATAAATGTATTAACCCCTAAAGCTAAGTCTAACCCTAACACCCCCCTAAATTAAATATCATTTAAATCTAACGAAATAAATTAACTCTTATTAAATAACTTATTCCTATTTAAAGCTAAATACTTACCTGTAAAATAAACCCTAATATAGCTACAATATAAATTATAATTACATTATTTTAGGATTTATATTTATTTTACAGGCAACTTTGTAATTATTTTAACCAGGTACAATAGCTATTAAATAGTTAAGAACTATTTAATAGCTACCTAGTTAAAATAATTAAAAAATGACCTGTAAAATAAATCCTAACCTAAGTTACAATTAAACCTAACACTACACTATCAATAAATTAATTAAATAAAATACCTACAATTATCTACAATTAAATCTAACACTACACTATCAATAAATTAATTAAATAAAATACCTACAAATAAATACAATTAAATAGACTAACTAAAGTACAAAAAAATAAAAAAAGCTAAGTTACAAAAAATAAAAAAATTATTACAAACATAATAAAAATATTACAACAATTTTAAGCTAATTACACCTACTCTAAGCCCCCTAATAAAATAACAAAGCCCCCCAAAATAAAAAAAATGCCCTACCCTATTCTAAAATTAAAATAGAAAAGCTCTTTTACCTTACCAGCCCTTAAAAGGGCCTTTTGCGGGGCATGCCCCAAAGAATTCAGCTCTTTTGCCTGGAAATAAAAACATACAATACCCCCCCCAACATTACAACCCACCACCCACATACCCCTAATCTAACCCAAACCCCCCTTAAATAAACCTAACACTAAGCCCCTGAAGATCTTCCTACCTTGTCTTCACCATGCCAGGTATCACCGATCGGTCCACAAGAGGCTCCTCCGAAGTCTTCATCCAAGCCCAAGCGGGGGCTGGAGATCCATCATCCGGCTGAAGTCTTCTATCAAGCGGCAAGAAGAAGTCCAGAAGAGGCTCCAAAGTCTTCATCCTATCCGGGAAGAAGAGGAGATCCAGACCGGCAACCATCTTGATCCAAGCGGCATCTTCTATCTTCATCCGATGACGAGCGGCTCCATCTTGAAGACCTCCGGCGTGGATCCATCCTCTTCTTCCGACGTCCTAAGTCAGAATGAAGGTTCCTTTAAATGACGCCATCCAAGATGGCGTCCCTCGAATTCTGATTGGCTGATAGGATTCTATCAGCCAATCGGAATTAAGGTAGGAAAAATCTGATTGGCTGATGGAATCAGCCAATCAGATTCAAGTTCAATCTGATTGGCTGATCCAATCAGCCAATCAGATTGAGCTCGCATTCTATTGGCTGATTGGAACAGCCAAAAGAATGCGAGCTCAATCTGATTGGCTGATTCAATCAGCCAATCCGATTTTCCCTACCTTAATTCCGATTGGCTGATAGAATCCTATCAGCCAATCGGAATTTGAGGGACGCCATCTTGGATGATGTAATTTAAAGGAACCTTCATTCGGACTTAGGACGTCGGAAGAAGAGGATGGATCCGTGCCGGAGGTCTTCAAGATGGAGCCGCTCGTCATCGGATGAAGATAGAAGATGCCGCTTGGATCAAGATGGTTGCCGGTCCGGATCTCCTCTTCTGCCCGGAGAGGATGAAGACTTTGGAGCCTCTTCTGGACTTCTTCTTGCTGCTTGATAGAAGACTTCAGCCGGATGATGGATCTCCAGCCCCCGCTTGGGCTTGGATGAAGACTTCGGAGCCTGGACGGATCGGTTATACCCGGTGTGGTGAAGACAAGGTAGGAAGATCTTCAGGGGCTTAGTGTTAGGTTTATTTAAGGGGGGTTTGGGTTAGATTAGGGGTATGTGGGTGGTGGGTTGTAATGTTGGGGGGGGGTATTGTGTTTATTTTTACAGGCAAAAGAGCTGAACTTCTTTGGGGCATGCCCCGCAAAAGGCCCTTTTAAGGGCTGGTAAGGTAAAAGAGCTTTCTATTTTAATTTTAGAACAGGGTAGGGCATTTTTTATTTTGGGGGGCTTTGTTATTTTATTAGGGGGCTTAGAGTAGGTGTAATTAGCTTAAAATTGTTGTAATATTTTTATTATGTTTGTAATTAATTATTTTATTTTTTGTAACTTAGCTTTTTTAATTTTTTGTACTTTAGTTAGTTTATTTATTTGTATTTATTTGTAGGTATTGTATTTAATTTATTTATTGATAGTGTAGTGTTAGGTTTAATTATAGGTATTTTATTTAATTAATTTATTGATAGTGTAGTGTTAGGTTTAATTGTAACTTAGGTTAGGATTTATTTTACATGTAATTTTTTAATTATTTTAACTAGGTAGCTATTAAATAGTTATTAACTATTTAATAGCTATTGTACCTGGTTAAAATAAATAAAAAGTTGCATGTAAAATAAATATTAATCCTAAAATTGCTACAATATAATTATAATTTATATTGTAGCTACATTAGGGTTTATTTTACAGGTAAGTATTTAGCTTTAAATAGGAATAATTTATTTAATAAAAGTTAATTTATTTCGTTAGATTTAAATTATATTTAACTTAGGGGGGTGTTAGGATTAGGGTTAGACTTAGCTTTAAGGGTTAATACATTTATTATAGTAGTGGTGAGGTCCGGTCGGCAGATTAGGGGTTAATACTTGAAGTTAGGTGTCGGCGATGTTAGGGAGGGCAGATTAGGGGTTAATAATATTTATTATAGGGTTATTGAGGCGGGAGTGAGGCGGTTTAGGGGTTAATACATTTATTAGAGTAGTGGCGAGGTCCGGTCTGCAGATTAGGGGTTAATAAGTGTAGGTAGGTAGCAGCGACGTTGGTGGCGGCAGATTAGGGGTTAATAAATATAATATAGGTGTCGGCGGTGTTAGGGGCAGAAGATTAGGGGTACATAGGGATAACGTAGGTTACGGCGGTGTGCGGTCGGCAGATTAGGGGTTAAAAAAATTTAATAGAGTCGCGGCGATGTGTGGGGGGCCTCGGTTTAGGGGTACATAGGTAGTTTATGGGTGTTAGTGTACTTTAGAGCACAGTAGTTAAGAGCTTTATGAACCGGCGTTAGCCCAGAAAGCTCTTAACTCCTGACTTTTTTCTGCGGATGGAGTTTTGTCGCTAGAGGCTCTACCGCTCACTTCAGCCAAGACTCTAAATACCGGTGTTAGGAAGATCCCATTGAAAAGATAGGATACGCAATTGGCGTAGGGGAAAAGTCACGGCTGCAAAGTGAGCGTTAGACCCTTTCCTGACTGACTCTAAATGCCAGCGGTAGCCCAAAACCAGCGTTAGGAGCCTCTAACACTGGTTTTGACGGCTAACGCCAAACTCTAAATCTAGCCGCATGTGTTTAAAGGGACACTGTACCCAAAATTTTTATTTCGTGATTCAGATTGTGCATGAAATTTTAAGCAACTTTCTAATTTACTCCTATTATCAAATTTTCTTCATTCTCTTGGCATCTTTATTTGAAATGCAAGAATGTAAGTTTAGATGCCGGCCCATTTTTGGTGAACAACCTGGGTTGTCCTTGCTGATTGGTGGATAAATTCATCCACCAATAAAAAAGTGCTTTCCAGAGTACTGAAACCAAAAAAAAGCTTAGATGTCTTCTTTTTCAAATAATGATAGCAAAAGAACGAAGAAAAATTGATAATAGGAGTAAATTAGAAAGTTGCTTAAAATTGCATGCTCTTTCTGAATTACAAAAGAAAAAATTTGGGTTCAGTGTCCCTTTAACCCTAGCAAAGGGACTTAACACATGGTTAAAATCAGCTCTAGGACAGCAATGAACCACTAGGAACTAGATGGACACATCTGGGGAGTTAATGACTGGAGACAAATGTGGGTAGCCACCAATCACTAGCTAACTCTCAGAAGCACATGCTTTTCAGTAAATAGTACCAGAAGAACAATGGTAATTTGATGTTAGAAGTGAATTTAAAAGTATATTGAAGGGACATAAAACCTTAACATTTTTCATTTATGATTTAGAAAGAACATGCCATTTTAAACATTTTTTATCACATTTATTTGTTCTCTTTCTATCTTTTTTTGAAAAGCTGGGACATAAGATCATATCTAGAGCACCATATTGCAGCAGTTTTGATTTGCAAGAGCACTAGATGGCAAGCCTACTTCCTGCTATGTAGTTCTCCAGACACCTCCCAACATGTACCTAGTTAGCTCTTCAACAAAGAATACCATGTGAACAAAGTAAATTTGATCATAGAAATACATTATTTTTTTTATACAGAATTTTTTTTTCAATGAATCACAACAGAAAATCTTTGGGTTTCATATATTTTTAAAATTGTATGTCCTATTTTAGTCACAAAACTATTCTGACTTTCATGTCCCTTTAAATATTTGGAATTCCCTTGATATAAAGAGAGAGGTTTTTTTCTAGTAAGTTACCTAGCAACTGCATCTCCCTCTTTGATATCAGGTTTATCAGAAGCCAGTGAGCAAAATGGAGCAAAAACTTTCATACCAAGGGAATAATAGAAAAAAGTGCAGTGAACCTGTCTATGCTTGAATTTTCCATTACTATAAGTCCTAAATGTACACTGTGAAAACACACTTTTAACACCCCCACCTAGTCAGGGTGGAGAAAATAAAAATAGCATTAATAGGAATTGAAAAATGTAGGTCTCAGCTCCCTGATGCCTATTTCAAAGTCCTATTAAAAAGTAGATCATACCATGCAATGGAAAATATTTCCCTTTGTGATTTGTATGTGTCTGTGTGTCAGTCATTACTTTTGTGTTCTTTTTTTTCAAAATGTCAACATTTCAGTGTTCAAAATGATTAAAGGTATATTTCTTTCTTTCTGTGCTCTGTCTTTTGAGTCTTGTTATTTTGTCAGCAGAAAAAATAGACACTAAAAGTGAAATGCTAATTGTAGATAATTCTTTATCAATGTGGGAGTTAATTGATATCATATTAAAAAAGAAACACACATGAATTATCTTAACTTGTTTTTTTAAACTTTTTTTTTTTTACTTATGGACTATTTCAGGTATAGATATTTAGTTTGCTGTGTAAAAATAAAAGGTTATTAGAATTTGTTAACATTTAGCAGCAAAGCTTTGAGAAAGCCTAAATGTTAATATAAATCTTTAGATCACAGAGACTTAATGAACATTAATAAATATAAAATATCAAAAAATGATAAATTCATGAAGTGTTATTGGAGAGCAATAGGTTTTCATTTTTTTTTTTTATAGCTTCAATGCAAATTAGGAGCTGTTTAAATTTACCAAAATGCAAAACAAGTAATACATTTATTATAGAACACTCAAACGGAAAGTTCCAGTAAACAATACATCACATAATGGATAAAAGCAATAAACTTTTTTTCTGCAGGTTCAGAAAAACATTTCCTAGAGGGTCTCCGGGACAGGGGGTTGAAGGGGATTTGTGGGTGGTGACAAACTATTATTTGGTGGGCGGAGGGGAAGGGTAGTGGGTGTCATGGATAGGGTTGGAATGTCCTGAGGGGGATTGGGTCAGGACAAGTCATGGTTGGAGACAAGGTAGTCCCTGGAAACTGAGACATTTGTTCTGACTTGGAAAGCTGTGGAACTATCAGCGGCAGAACTCCCTACCGTTTGCAGTCCCACAAACACAGATACAGCTCACACATAAGCTAAAAAGTGCTACACGATTAGTTAAAACATGACTCAGGTAACCCTTAATGTACTTAAATCCTCTAAACAAACCATAGAGGAATAAATAACTAGATAGTTACAGTACTTTAACAGAACATTATACACTCATTTTTTATTTGCATAAATATTTTGTAGATTATCTATTTATATAGCCCATAAAGTTTTTAATTTTTTTTATAGTTTTGCTAATTTTTAAATAACATTGCTCTGATTTTCAGACTCCTAGCCAAGCCCCAAAGATTTATGTGAATACTGTCAGCTACCTTCTCCAGCTTGCTCCTGTTTGTGTAAAGGGTCTTTTTATGCAAAAGAAGGGAAAGGGGGAGTGTCTTATTTCCCACTTGCAGTGGGCTTTCCACCTACCTTTTCAACAGAGCTAAACTGAGAGCGTCTAAGTAAGTTTTTAAACAGTTTTATACTGGATTTTTATATCAGTATCTGTGCATCTTATTCTTTATAGTAGTGTCTATTACATGCAGTTATATGAAAATGAGTGTATACTGTCCCTTTAAGGTACAGCATGCAAAAACCATATACATACTAATCCACTTAACTACAAAAAATAATTTATATGACTCCCCACCTCCAGAGACCGAACACTATAATTAAAAACCCAATATTGTTAAAGCTTACCAGTATGATTTATAAAGGCATAAAAGACCATGGAGCTAAATATCCACAATATATACTCTTTTTTTTTTAAGGTTTCTTTTTTTTTTTTTTTATAAATAAGTGGACCAAAATTATCAATGTGTCAACCTCATATCATGGGTATTAGGTGCATGAGTCATAAAGCTAATAAATGTACTGTTTACACAACATTTTTAATCTGTCTCCTCCTAATTAGAGACCTTGACACTGTATAGGTGACCATCTAAAAGTATTAAATATTTGTTGGTGAACCTCAAGTGTATTGATAAAGCCAAATCACAATGAATGAACTGTAGGATAGATTTGCCTTAATTTTTGCACACACATCCTTGGGTACAAAGGTACATTCAATTAAGTATATAAGTGGATGTGTCATTAATACAACCCTTGATATCATACCTTACCTATAACATGTGAACCAAAGAAAAGGGAAATAAATGCATGATCACATGCCCTTCATTTATTTTACCCACATGTGAATATCTATTTAAATCAGCCAATAGCTGTCTAAACATGCTTGCCAAAGTTAAATTCCTTCAATATACAAACTGGCATTCCTGAGAAATTACATCTGTTAATTGTTTATCTCTATATAGAATGGGTAAGTTTTTTTTATTTTGCCATTTGACTCTGGGCTGAGTTAGGTTTCTTTTAACTATATATGAGACCTCAGTGAATTCCTTATCAACTATCTATAATGAAGATCCCCTAGACCTCCAATAAAGATGTAATTTGTTACTGTCTATCAATACATGTCCTACTCTATACAATTCTATTTTTATATATATATATATATATATATATATAAATATATTTATTTATTTTTTTGCCATGTCTTTCAACAAATGCTTAAGGAAAAAAACTTTTGACATTCAACAAAGAGCTGAATGAGGCCATTATGATGTCATGGGGGTTGTGTCAGTTGTTATAAGTATGTTGAGCTTTTGACATATGTGATCAGCCTGAGGAAGGGGCGGGAACCCCAAAACATTGCTGTTCACTACACTAAAGCCGTGAATAAATAATCAGTGTTTCAAGATTTGGGAGTGTCTGCCCTTCTTTCTTATAAATGCAACAAAGAGTTGTCAGTAATTCATTTTCTGTACGGATGGAAAACCACCCTTTTTTCTATAGCGTCTCCCTTAGGGTAATTTCTAGATAGCTGATACTAGACTTCTGCCACTCATGGGTAAAACTATTATACCTTTTCAGATAATCCAGGAATAAGACAGCTGGTTTAGAATCTGATTTCCATACAAATAGATAATTTATTTATCTCCAATACACACTAACTGAATATACAAATGGATTAATACAATGCACACTGGTTCCCACCAACACATCAACAGGTTGGCATACAATGGGGGTAAAACAGGCTCCAATCATAATAGAACGTCTCTGGAGGTAGTAATGGGACATATATTAATTATTTTTAACCAAAGCTTTACTATATTTACTCTTCTAATATATATAAAAAATATATATCAAATTGCTTCCAAACCATGGTCATATGGGATGGATTAGTATAATAAACCAAATCTATAGTCAACCAGCTGTACTCCTCTGTCCAATTCAAAAACCATAAGCATGTGTGTGGTATCTCTCAAGAAAGTAGGTAAATGGTTAAAAGGGACTTTAAGAGATTGTCCACCCACCCTGAGAATGGCTCCAAAATTGAGCTAATCCAGGAGAATTCTAGATAGTTGAGACATTTACTAGATAACACAAAAGTGATGACAAAGATTAGTTAGCCAGAGAACCAGATATACCCTCACTGGCCACTTTATTAGATACACCTTGCTAGTATTGGGTTGGACCCCCTATTGCCTTCAGAACTGACTTAATTCTTCTTTGAATAGATTCAGCAATGTGTTGGAAACATTCCTCAGACATTGTGGTCCATATTGACATGATAGCATCACACAGTTGCTGCAGATTTGTGGGCTGCACATCCATGATGCAAATCTCCCAAATCAGCACATCCCAAAGGTGCTCTATTGGATTGAGATCTGGTGACTGTGGAGGCCATTGGAGTACAGTGAACTCATTGTCATGTTCAAGAAACCAGTTTGAGATGATTTGAGCTTTGTGACATGGTGCATTATCCTGCTGGAAGTAGCCATCAGAAGATGGGTACACTGTAGTCATTAAGGGATGGACATGGTTAGCAACAAAGTCAGTGGCGTTTAAATGATGCTCAATTGGTACTAAGGGGCCAAAAGTGTGCCAAGAAAAAATCCCTCACACCATAACACCACCACCACCAGCCTGAAGCATTGATACAAGGCAGGATGGAGCCATGCTTTCATGTTGTTTATGCTAAATTTTGACCCTACCATCTGAATGTCACAGCTGAAATCGAGACTCATCAGACCAGGCGTTTTTCCAATCTTCTACTGTTCAATTTTGGTGAGCCTGTGTGAATTGTAGCCTCAGTTTCCTGTTCTTAGCTGAAAGGAGTGGCACCCGGTGTGGTCTTCTGCTGCTGTAGCCCATCTACTTCAAGGTTCAACGTGTTGTGCGTTTAGAGATGGTATTCTGCATACCTTGGTTGTAATGAGTGGTTATTTGAGTTACTGTTGCCTTTCTATTATCCCGAACCAGTCTGCCCATTCTCCTCTGACCTCTGACATCAACAAGACTTTTTCGTCCACACAACTGCCGCTCACTGGATATTTTCTCTTTTTCAGACCATTCTCTGTAAACACTAGAGATGGTTGTGTGTGAAAATCCCAGTAGATCAGAAGTTTTTAAATACGTAATAGGTTGTGTTCCTCACAGCGTCTCCTCTATATCCAACTAGCTCCCCAGAAAAAATAAGACACCTAGTTTGTCTATAGATATTGAACAGTTTATAATTTAGAATCTAGGGAGCGCCTCAAATTGGGCTGGGATATATGCACATAAAACGTTGATGGGTATTTAGAAAAATTTCACAGGTTTATTCATACAGACACGATAAAAACAATTAAAAATGTAAAAAATATATAAAATTGCGGTCGAAGTGAGTTGAAATTACTCAACTTATTAGATATATATCCTCTTATACATTAACTTTTATGGTATCAAACAGGATGGTGATACACAAGTGTAAAAGAATAAAAAGTATAGAGAATATAAAAAATATAAAAAAGTCCTTCATGGATCCATGAGTACAGTAAAAAATATATATGAATAAAACCATATAGCAGGTATAGAAAATACAATCTTCAAAAATTAAGATACTAAAGACATACAATACAATATAGTTAACGATTCCTAAATGTGATAATTATGTAAACAGTGTGTAGTGTCTCCTATGTGTATTAGACAATCCCTGATATTAGGGTAAATAGTTCCAAGTTCCTTGGGGGCAATCCTGCCCTATGGTGAGTCGATCCTAGGGGGTATAGCTGTGAAGGTGTCCAAGAAGTCTGACTTAGTGAAGAGTGATGTAAAATGTAAAAATGTGGAAAAAACAAATAGAAAAATAATGTCCTAGTGCTGTGATCAATGGCAATAAAACTCAGATCCAAAAAATTTTTTTGGGACAAAAATAAGTGAGAAGTAGAAAAAAGTGGAAAAAAAGTAAAAGAATAATCGTTTTAATGTCCCAATTCCAAAATCCAAAAAAATATATAATAAAAAAATCCAAATAGAAACGAATAAGATTCCCAGTGTACCTGTGGAATATAAAACAAAAACAAATAGTACAATAACGTTTAGGAAATCCTTAGTAAAATGAAATGAGGCTTACCATCAATAGCCAACGCGTTTCGGCCCTTCCTTGGGCCTTTTTCAAGACTGTATTGTGGTAAGCATAACTAGGCCTCTTTTTATACTATGGTGCACCTATAACAGTGCACCAAAATTGCGCCAAAAAGTGTTCACCTTTGACCCGGAAGTGATATATATATATTATATTTTTATTTGGTTATTGTGGCCAATTTTAGGCTGTTGTTTAATTCCTCTCTAAGCAAAATAAGAAGAAGCAGAAAGGCGGATTTTTCATCGCCGAAATCGCCGAAACCGGAAGTGCACTTTGCATGTTGGTGTCACTTCCGGTTCGTGATTAGGGGCCGGTGTCATTTAAAAGTACTTCTGGACTGACATATACTTACAACAGACTATGGTGTCTTGGGTTGTACATTTGTTGCTATTTGGTCCCAGGGGGGTGTTATTTCCTATGTCATTTCGGCTAATACGCATTACCGGAAATGACATCACCACCGGAAGTGGAGTTCCGGTCTCCTTATGACCGGAAGTGACGTCGTAACCGGAAATGGTGTTCCGGTCTATGTGTGACTCTGGGTATTTTTCAGGGGTTTGTAGTATTGAATGTAAAATACTTAGTCAAATGTTATATATGGATTCATAGTGGACAATCAAATAAAATAGAAGCGTATGTGTGCAGAAACGGTCAGTGAAATTATTTACAAAGGCGAATTTGTAAAATATACTGAATATATGATAAAAGTATAATACAAGTCTGTTATTAAGGTACATAAGCAGACACATATGTAAAAGAATCTCTCATTGAGTCTCGAATAGATAACTTTAAATCAGAGGTATCAGAAATCACTATTCCAGTTAGATGCCTAATTAGTGTCATATTTTAAAAGATGAGGATTCCACTAGTTCATATGCTGGAAAGATGGGTTCCCTCAACATCAGGTGTTTCTCTGCGTGGAATCCACCCGGTAAATAGGGCTCTATATTACCACATCAGGAAGAATTGTTGGGAAGGATTATAAAAAATGCTAAGGGGTCTAAAAAGATGTAAAAAGGGATTTTATGGAATCGTTAAAAACATTTGTTAAAACATCATCAAAAATTCTCTAAAAATCTGGTGGGTAGGTGGATAATAAAAAGATTATAAAAGATTAAGGGTTATAAAAAGATTATAAAAGATTAAGGGTAAAATGAAGGGGAGTTGTATCATGTACTCATTAGGTAAACTAGTCTATTACGCTAGTATGAAGATACATGCTAATAATGGATCTTTGTTTCCTATAGCGCATGTCTATTTGAGATTAAATAAATGTGACAAATCCTCCTTGTTATTCAGACCCCTGGGATGAAGGCAGTCTAAATAGAATATCCACCTAGATTCTTCTATAAGGAGTTTTTTCTCTTGGTCTCCCCCTCTCCAACTGGGATTTACTAGTTGGATACCGCAATATTTGAAATCTTTCTTGTTTCCCTGATGTTTTCTAGTGAAATGTTTGTATAGTGGAGTCTCTGTACTCTTATTTTTGATCTGTAGTAGATGCTCTCTGATACGGTCCTTAAGGGGTCTGGAGGTCTGACCAATATATTGGAGACCGCAGCTGCATTCTATGAGGTATATGACTCCCTTATTACTACACCTTATGTGGTCTCTTATAGGGTAAACTATTTTGGTGTTATGTGCTGTGAATTGCTTGGTTTTTATACCTCTTTCACACGCCTTACAACTAGGGCATGGATAGAAACCCTTAATGTCTCCACCTTGTATATCTCTCGTTTTCAACTTAGGGGTTCTGGGTATACTTGGTGAGAGTATGCTCTTCAAGTTTTCTAATTTACGGTAAATGAATTTTGGTGTTTCTGGGAGCCTTTCCCCGAGTACATCGTCATCTTTCAAAATCGACCAGTGTTTCCTTATGATCTTTTCTATAATGTGTCTGTTAGTGCTGTATTTTGTTATAAAAGGGATGTTCACTATTTCATCATCCCATATTGATTTGTTTTCCTTATTTTTATACAGTAGAAGATCTTTTCTGTCTTTCATCCTAACCTCTGATATGTTTCTCTCCAAGCTGTCATTATCATATCCTCTTTCAAGGAACCTTTCTTTGATCATAGTCACTTGTTGTTCCCATTTCTCCGGGTTGGAACAATTTTTCTTTAGTCTTAGCATCTGACCCTTAGGTATATTAGATTTCCAATTGGAGTGGTGGCAGCTGTCTTGGTGAATGTAATTATTACAGTCTACCTGTTTGAAGTGAGTAGATGTTTCTAGTTTGCCTTCGATTACTTCAATTTTTAGATCCAGGAATGTAATTTCCTTCATACTTATTTTGTGTGTAAACTTGAGGTTGAGGTTATTACTATTCATGACCTCAATTGTGTATAAAAGGTCCTCCATAGGACCTTTCCAGATTAACAGAATATCGTCTATATACCTTCGGTATAGGACCAGGTCCGCGCTCGCTGGGCATGATTCCCAAAAAATTCGTTCCCATCTTCCCATATACAGATTCACATAGCTGGGCGCGAACCTGGTCCCCATTACTGTTCCGCATATTTGGCTAAAATAGGTCCCCTGGTTAAAAAAATAGTTATGAGTCAGTATAAAGTTGATGCCATCTAAAATAAAGTTGATGCCATCTAAAATAAAGTTCTTGTGTACTACAACACTACACAAGAACTTTATTTTAGATGGCATCAACTTTATACTGACTCATAACTATTTTTTTAACCAGGGGACCTATTTTAACCAAATATGCGGAACAGCAATGGGGACCAGGTTCGCGCCCAGCTATGCGAATCTGTATATGGGAAGATGGGAACGAATTTTTTGGGAATCGTGCCCAGCGAGTGCGGACCTGGTCCTATACCGAAGGTATATAGACGATATTCTGTTAATCTGGAAAGGTCCTATGGAGGACCTTTTATAAACAATTGAGGTCATGAATAGTAATAACCTCAACCTCAAGTTTACACACGAAATAAGTATGAAGGAAATTACATTCCTGGATCTAAAAATTGAAGTAATCGAAGGCAAACTAGAAACATCTACTCACTTCAAACAGGTAGACTGTAATAATTACATTCACCAAGACAGCTGCCACCACTCCAATTGGAAATCTAATATACCTAAGGGTCAGATGCTAAGACTAAAGAAAAATTGTTCCAACCCGGAGAAATGGGAACAACAAGTGACTATGATCAAAGAAAGGTTCCTTGAAAGAGGATATGATAATGACAGCTTGGAGAGAAACATATCAGAGGTTAGGATGAAAGACAGAAAAGATCTTCTACTGTATAAAAATAAGGAAAACAAATCAATATGGGATGATGAAATAGTGAACATCCCTTTTATAACAAAATACAGCACTAACAGACACATTATAGAAAAGATCATAAGGAAACACTGGTCGATTTTGAAAGATGACGATGTACTCGGGGAAAGGCTCCCAGAAACACCAAAATTCATTTACCGTAAATTAGAAAACTTGAAGAGCATACTCTCACCAAGTATACCCAGAACCCCTAAGTTGAAAACGAGAGATATACAAGGTGGAGACATTAAGGGTTTCTATCCATGCCCTAGTTGTAAGGCATGTGAAAGAGGTATGAAAACCAAGCAATTCACAGCACATAACACCAAAATAGTTTACCCTATAAGAGACCACATAAGGTGTAGTAATAAGGGAGTCATATACCTCATAGAATGCAGCTGCGGTCTCCAATATATTGGTCAGACCTCCAGACCCCTTAAGGACCGTATCAGAGAGCATCTACTACAGATCAAAAATAAGAGTACAGAGACTCCACTATACAAACATTTCACTAGAAAACATCAGGGAAACAAGAAAGATTTCAAATATTGCGGTATCCAACTAGTAAATCCCAGTTGGAGAGGGGGAGACCAAGAGAAAAAACTCCTTATAGAAGAATCTAGGTGGATATTCTATTTAGACTGCCTTCATCCCAGGGGTCTGAATAACAAGGAGGATTTGTCACATTTATTTAATCTCAAATAGACATGCGCTATAGGAAACAAAGATCCATTATTAGCATGTATCTTCATACTAGCGTAATAGACTAATTTACCTAATGAGTACATGATACAACTCCCCTTCATTTTACCCTTAATCTTTTATAATCTTTTTATAACCCTTAATCTTTTATAATCTTTTTATTATCCACCTACCCACCAGATTTTTAGAGAATTTTTGATGATGTTTTAACAAATGTTTTTAACGATTCCATAAAATCCCTTTTTACATCTTTTTAGACCCCTTAGCATTTTTTATAATCCTTCCCAACAATTCTTCCTGATGTGGTAATATAGAGCCCTATTTACCGGGTGGATTCCACGCAGAGAAACACCTGATGTTGAGGGAACCCATCTTTCCAGCATATGAACTAGTGGAATCCTCATCTTTTAAAATATGACACTAATTAGGCATCTAACTGGAATAGTGATTTCTGATACCTCTGATTTACAGTTATCTATTCGAGACTCAATGAGAGATTCTTTTACATATGTGTCTGCTTATGTACCTTAATAACAGACTTGTATTATACTTTTATCATATATTCAGTATATTTTACAAATTCGCCTTTGTAAATAATTTCACTGACCGTTTCTGCACACATACGCTTCTATTTTATTTGATTGTCCACAATGAATCCATATATAACATTTGACTAAGTATTTTACATTCAATACTACAAACCCCTGAAAAATACCCAGAGTCACACATAGACCGGAACACCATTTCCGGTTACAACGTCACTTCCGGTCATAAGGAGACCGGAACTCCACTTCCGGTGGTGATGTCATTTCCGGTAATGCGTATTAGCCGAAATGACATAGGAAATAACACCCCCCTGGGACCAAATAGCAACAAATGTACAACCCAAGACACCATAGTCTGTTGTAAGTATATGTCAGTCCAGAAGTACTTTTAAACGACACCGGCCCCTAATCACGAACTGGAAGTGACACCAACATGCAAAGTGCACTTCCGGTTTCGGCGATTTCGGCGATGAAAAATCCGCCTTTCTGCTTCTTCTTATTTTGCTTAGAGAGGAATTAAACAACAGCCTAAAATTGGCCACAATAACCAAATAAAAATATAAATAAGTATGCATAAAACATTTGAGATACAGGAAGGTATCACTTCCGGGTCAAAGGTGAACACTTTTTGGCGCAATTTTGGTGCACTGTGATAGGTGCACCATAGTATAAAAAGAGGCCTAGTTATGCTTACCACAATACAGTCTTGAAAAAGGCCCAAGGAAGGGCCGAAATGCGTTGGCTATTGATGGTAAGCCTCATTTCATTTTACTAAGGATTTCCTAAACGTTATTGCACTATTTGTTTTTGTTTTATATTCTACAGGTACACTGGGAATCTTATTCGTTTCTATTTGGATTTTTTTATTATATATTTTTTTGGATTTTGGAATTGGGACATTAAAACGATTATTCTTTTACTTTTTTCCACTTTTTTCTACTTCTCACTTATTTTTGTCACAAAAAATTTTTTTGGATCTGAGTTTTATTGCCATTGATCACAGCACTAGGACATTATTTTTCTATTTGTTTTTTCCACATTTTTACATTTTACATCACTCTTCACTAAGTCAGACTTCTTGGATACCTTCACAGCTATACCCCCTAGGATCGACTCACCATAGGGCAGGATTGCCCCCAAGGAACTTGGAACTATTTACCCTAATATCAGGGATTGTCTAATACACATAGGAGACACTACACACTGTTTACATAATTATCACATTTAGGAATCGTTAACTATATTGTATTGTATGTCTTTAGTATCTTAATTTTTGAAGATTGTATTTTCTATACCTGCTATATGGTTTTATTCATATATATTTTTTACTGTACTCATGGATCCATGAAGGACTTTTTTATATTTTTTATACTCTCTATACTTTTTATTCTTTTACACTTGTGTATCACCATCCTGTTTGATACCATAAAAGTTAATGTATAAGAGGATATATATCTAATAAGTTGAGTAATTTCAACTCACTTCGACCGCAATTTTATATATTTTTTACATTTTTAATTGTTTTTATCGTATCTGTATGAATAAACCTGTGAAATTTTTCTAAATACCCATCAACGTTTTATGTGCATATATCCCAGCCCAATTTGAGGCGCTCCCTAGATTCTAAATTATAAATTTTTTAAATACGTAATCAAGCCCGTCTGGCACCAACAACCATGCCACGTTCAAAGTCACTTAAATCCCCTTTCTTCCCCATTCTGATGCTCAGTTTGAACTTCAGCAATACTTCTTCACCACGTCTAGATGCCTAAATGCATTAAGTTGCTACCATATGATTGACTGATTAGCAATTAGTTTTACCAAGCAATTGAACAGGTGTACCTAATAAAGTGGCCGTTGAGTGTATTTCCTAGAGTTGTAGTTGTGCTATGACTTTTGAGAGTTCATATTATTTTAATTTACAAAGGGCTGTAAGGTATCAGCTATAGTCTAATTCACAGATAAGTCCCCAGAAGAGGAAGCAAAAAGCTAACTGGTAGAAGACTGCTGAGTAATATTGTCCCTTTTCCAGTGAGATTGCAGATTTAGATGGGTTTTTTTTTTTTTGAAAACTTTATTTATAGAAAAGAATCCGAGTCATACATGGTAAATGCAGTCATAATAATGCAGGTGTAACAAAGTGATCACCTGCAGAATAAAACAATTTTCAGAGCATGTTATATAAAGGCAAACCAGCGAAAGAATACAATAAGTAGATGAAATCTTCATGTATGTCCTGGGACTCAACTTTTTCCAAGAACATTTTTTTTTACAATCAACCAAAGAAAAAGGAGAGAGAACGAGAACGAAAACATAACAGCTAAGAGCAGGGAAGAAAGACAATAACATATAAAGAAGATAGAGAGAAAGAGAAGAAAGGAAGAAGAAAACATACAACAACCATACTTACCCAGAGCACCTCCGAGTCCCCCCTCCTTCAATAGGCAAGTCATTCATGGGCCTGATCCGTGGATAGACACCAATTGCCTCTGAGATTTTCATTAAGAACATACTGGCTATTTTTAAAAGGAAGGAGAACCCTATCCCTCACTATGTCAGGTAGGTGCAGCAAATAAACCTCCCATTTAAGGAGAAATCTCTTAACTCTTTTCTCAGGGTCCCCCCTAGTATCTGCCTGCTCAATCAACATCTGATTATGGATTGTTTTAAGTAGTTGCTGAAAAGGTAAGGTCCGGTTCCCTGTCCATTCCTTCAGAATGATTTGTTTAGCTAGCATGAGTATTGTATTTAAAAAGATGTTGTGCTTGTATGTCTGGTCTCTAGGTGTCAGAAAGATCACATGTTGTGCCGAGAGGGACACAGTTTGTTTAGTTAATTTGGTTAGCCAATACGCAATTTTTTGCCAAAATTTTTGTATTTTAGGGCAAGCCCAGAGCAGGTGTACCCAATCAGGAGATTCAAGGCGGCATTTACTACATGAATCGAGTGCTCCCTGAACCCATTTAGCCCTTAGGCCAGGAGTGATGTAAGCTTGATGTAGGAATTTCAGATGTGATTCCCTCAATTTTGCAGAGATAGTACTTTGGTGTGCCCTCTCGAAACTCATGGCGATCAATGACGGGTCAATCTCTAGTTCCCCAAAATGGGACCACTTTGATACCATGCCATGAAGCACGGGATCCTCAGAGTGACGGATCAATAAGTTATATGTATGTGACAGCCTCAGAGAGCCTAACTTCGCCAAAGCGCACAGTGTATCTAAGTTAGAGGATCCTACAGATAGGAGTCCCTCTGAAATTAAGGTGGATACGTAGTGTCGGCATTGAAAATATGCAAACCTGTGTGTGTGCGGGAGGTTATAACGTGATTGTAAGTCTTGGAAGGGCAGTATCTCTAAAGTCAGGGGGCGAAAAAGTTGATGAAGTCGTGTAAGTCGTAACTGTTGCCATGTCTGAAATGCTTGCGTGGTGTAACCAGGGAGGAAGTCCAAATTGCCCTGGATCGGGAGATACTTACTAGCCAATCGCTGTATACCCAAGAGTCTACAAATCTTGGTCCAGGCTCTTAGGGGATCTCTAAACAGTATATGGTTTTGAATGAACGGAGATAGAGATTTCAAATTTGCATGAGGCAATAAAACTAAATGCAGTGGTTTAATGATGTTAGACTCTAGTTCAGGGACAGTATAACAGTCTTTCCCTACCAGCCAGTCCAGTGTAAATCTAGAAAGAGCCGCCCAGTTATACCATATTATATTAGGAAGACGGAGCCCTCCCCCTCCCACCGTCATTGACAAGGGGGTCCTGCCTATTCTATGTTTTTTGCCCTGCCAAACAAAGTTTCCAATGGCAGTTTGCAAAGATGTCGCGTCCTTTTGAGTGAGAAGAAGGGGCAACATCTGTAATGGATAAAGAAGTTTAGGCAGGGCAACCATTTTAAAAAGGTGCACCCTACCCGAAAGAGAGAGGGGGAGTTTCATCCAGCTCAACAACATTTGCTTAATGTCACCAATAGTCCCGACGAGATTCAGAGAGTATAACACATGAGGGTTAACGTGTATCCATATGCCTAAATATTTGAAACTACCCTGGGTAGTTTTAAGACCAAAATCTGCTAGAGTCATGTTGCGGGAATTTTGCAACCAGGTGGCCTCCGATTTGTCAATGTTGATCTTGTACCCCGAGAACCTGCCAAAATCATCGATAACTTTCAGAAGAGGCCGTAAATTAGAACCAGGATCGCCTACAAAGAGCAGTAAATCATCGGCGTAAAGTGATAGATGTTGCTTTTGACCGCATATATCTAAGCCGGCGCACTGTTGCCTGATGTAGGACGCCAGGGGTTCGATAGCTAAATCGAAAAGGAGAGGTGAGAGGGGACATCCCTGTCTCGTACCCCGTTGTAGCGTGAAGGAAGGAGAAAGCCTCCCATTGATTATAAGAGAGGTCTTAGGGGCTGAGTATAATCTTTGTAGAAAGCTAGGAAATTCACCCTGCATACCAAAGCGCGACAGTGACGTATGTAAATGATCCCACTCGATCCGGTCAAATGCCTTCTCGGCATCTAGTGCTAGAAGGCATGCGTCTGGTAGTTGGGATGGGGATTGTGTATGTGTGTTGTACCAGTAATGGGACACGACGCCGAGGGTCTTTCTAATATTAATCACTGAGGACCTGCCCTTTACAAAACCCGTTTGATCTGCGTGAACTATATGTGGTAGGACCTTCGCCAACCTGTCTGCTAAGATTTTTGTTAGAAGTTTATAATCCCCATTTAATAGGGAGATTGGGTGATATGAAGAAGTCTGGGTGGGATCCCTATCAGGTTTCAAAAGGAGACAGATATTAGCCTCAGAGAATCTATCATTTAATTGTTCAGTGCCCGCCAGGTAAGCAGAATATAAGGATGAGAGAATTGGTGCTAGCTCCTCCTCCAGTAACTTAAAATATTCTACAGGTAACCCATCCGGGCCTGCTGCTTTGCCCAGTTTACTTTGCCATATGGCCCTGAAAACCTCCTGGGGACTTATAGGAGAATTCAACAGGGAAGACTGCTCTTCCGTAAGAGTGGGGAGTTTTACTGCGTCCCAAAAGGCATGCTTGGCTTCTATGTGGATAGGTTGTTTAGAGTACAGGGAAGTGTAATAGTCTACGAATTCAGTCATAATCTCCTTGGCGTTAGCGGTGAGGGTACCCTTAGATTTAATGGCTAGAATTTGGGACTTGGGTTTATAGGAATGAACTAGTTTGGCCAGCAATTTACCGGCCTTATTACCATGACGGTAATAGCGACCCTGTCGGTGAATATTGACTTTGTTATCTTGTTGAGCTAAGAAAGTATCCCTTGTCTGTTTGAGTTCATAGTAAGATTTCCTAGATGCTGGCGTGGGGGTAGATAAGTAGTTATTGTAAGCTGCAGTGAGTTGGGCAAGGAGAGTCTCATCTACTCTCGTAAGTTGCTTATTATGGTGTGTTGCAAAAGAGGTTATATGACCTCTCATCACCGCTTTTGAGGCATGCCAGAACAAATCTGGCGTACCCAAATGACAAGCATTGTCAGATACATCGTGCGTCCAGGATGCTTTTAAGTGTCTACGGAACTCAATGTTGTTATACAGGTGGAGAGGAAATCTCCAACTTCTGTTTGGAGGTCTAGGGGGATGGGGCTGCAGTATCAGGGTTATTGGGGCATGGTCTGATAAAGTGAATTGGGCAATATAAGTAGATAAGACTTGTGGCGTTATACTTGAGGAAGTTAGGAAATAGTCAATACGCGACATAATATGGTATGTTTTTGAGAGGCAAGTGAAATCCCTCTCATCCGGGTTCCTTGCTCTCCAGACATCTAGTAAATTCAGAGTCTCCTTGAAGGATCCAATCAAGGATACCTCACGCTTATAGCGGATCACGTGTTTTTTTAAGGAGCCAGAGGTTGAGGGATCTCTAAACCTATCCAGAGGAAGAGCCTGAGCTAAATTAAAATCACCTCCTTTTATTAAAGGGGCACTATGTGTGGCCAATATCGCCAATAAATTTGTCCAAAAGGGGGGATCATGTGCATTAGGGCCATAAACATTACACAGAGTGTATGTATGTGTATTGGTCTGGAGTGATGCGACTATGTACCGTCCCTTTTTGTCTATGTCCACTGCTGACAAGGAAGCCGCTAAACCCTTTTGCACTAGAATGGCAACTCCTCTTTTCCTACCCTCTGTAGGGGAGCTGAGGACCTGTCCCACCCATCTGATTTTTAACTTCGCATGTTCCTCAACTGTCAGTTTTGTCTCCTGGAGCATAGCAATGTCAGCCTTCAGTGAGTTTAGGTGGTGGAGAATCCTACTTCTCTTTGCCGGGGACGTAATGCCCCCTACATTCCACGCTATAATTTTAAGGGGAAGAGTCATGTCTACAGAGTGCAGGGATGGAGAGGGTACGACCCAGTAGGTAGTGTCCTAGTAAGTGTCCCCTGTGGTGTCTGAGGTGTAGGTAGTAACAAGTGACTTACAGTTATGGGAAAGCATAGGTGTGTCCTCAGGACAGGATGACGTGATGAAGGAGGGGGAACCAGAGGCCTCCAGGTCTTATTCCAGCAGTCGCTACAAAAGAAATAAGAACATACAGCAGTGTTAACAATATATATGAGTAAGAGGTCAGCACCCATGGTTGTAGTAATGTCAATAGTTATCTTCACAGAGGCAATCTGGTTATAGAAGGACTGAGAGATGAACAAAAACACATCATAATAACAGGAAGCATAACATCTTAGAACCAGAATTCTGCCCTTGGGGGAGGGGATAGGAAGCAATATAGCCATACAAGGCCCTGGAATGTTCAGTATAATTTTAAGATGAGAAAATTTACCAAGGGTTTCTGCATATGGCAGGGGCAAGTGGATAGGCCCTAGGTAGCCAGGTGAAGGTGTATATGGGCATTGAGATGGGGAATTATGTTTTTTATATTCGGTGTCAATGCCCTGGGGCCTGAACAGAATTGTAACACCAAAATCTGCAACGGTCAAAAGGCAAGTGGTGGACAGAGGGTCTCCACTAGAATTTGTGAGGGATAGGCCAAGAACTAAGCCTACTAGGGGACACAGGGGAAACCAGCGGTAACTGAGAACTGTCTTAATAACACGCATATTAGAACTAAGGTTTAAGTATGCTGAATAATATTTCCTAACCATAACAGTGCAATGCATAGACAAACATGAACCTGCACAGATAGTGTAATAACAGAGATAACAAGTTGCCATGTGCGGAACCGTGCCTCCGGCCACAGCCAAGACTGGCAAGCATGACCAGAGCCACAGGACCCGCAAGAGCAAAATACATAATGTAATCAACATGATGCATATGAAAAGAGATTGTGAACGTTAATACTTAAAAAAGTCCCATCAGCCATTGTCCTGTCTCCGCTCTGATGACAGGTATGCCTGTGCTGCCGCAGGCGTATGAAAGGTTTTGGGGCCTGAAAGACTCTGAATCTTCAGGGTAGCTGGGAACATGAGTGCAAATTTACGTCCCTGATCATGCAGAGTGGAGCAGATAGAAGCAAAGTCCTTACGTCTCTTAGTAACCTCAACTGAAAAGTCCTGAAAAAGCAAGAGGCGGTGGTCTTCGAAGATGACTTCCTTAGCCGCCCTGTAGGCTCGCAAGATTGCTAGCTTATCCTGGAAATTTAAGCATTTAAAGATTACTTGTCGTGGCCTCTCCTTGGAATTTTCTAGGTACCTGTTAGGGCCTATGCGATGTGATCTTTCAATGTCCAGAGGCAAACAGTCCTGAGGCAGGCCCAGAATTTTTGGGAGAGTCAAAGCGGCAAATTCTAGTAGATCTTTATCTTTAATGGATTCAGGGACGCCTAAGATTCGTAGATTATTTCGCCTGCTGCGGTTTTCCAGGTCCTCCACCTTATCCATTAGCTGTTGATTTTGTTTCAGTAGACGTTTTAAAGAAACCTCTGATTCCTGCTGTCTGTCTTCAACCCCCGAAATTCTTTGTTCTGCGGCCGACATGCGAGTAGAGAAGAGCCGCACTTCGCTGGTTAAGGTGTCAACACCAGCCTGCAAGCTATCCATTTTTGGTAAAAAGAAAGCCTTGAGCTCCTGTAGGAGTGAAGAATGATCTCCTGAGGTGCTGCCTTCAGCATCTGCAAATGATGGGTTTGCCTGCGTTTCTGTCAGAGGCTTTTGTTTTTTTTCCTGATTTTTTGATCTGTGACTCATGGTGCTACTTGAAGGCGAGGGCAGCCTGTGAAAATACTTGTCCACTTTCATAGAGCAAGATACAGACAAATACTGGAAATGGTATGACACTGTGAAGAAACCACCAGGGGGCGCTGTTGCACTGTGTATTGCAGCAATCAAGGTAGGTATGTGGAGGGAAAATGGAGGAGATGGGGACACAGATTTTGAATTTGCAGATATCACATGCCAAGATGCAAGTGTTGAATAAAAAATTTAGCTGTACCAACTATGTAGACAAAAGTGTTTTTCTGTCCTGTTTAGCAGGCCTCTCACACAGAGCTGATGGATCATAAACACAATCCTGAAAAATTGAGCTATACCAGCTATGAGGTGAAAAGAGTCTGTATAGGAAAAGTCTGTATAGATCAATATATAGTTTATGCAGGGACTGTCCCAGTGATCAGATCTCAAGCAGAGCAGGTGTTCATGCTTTCACCCCTTAACAACTACAGGGGCACAAGAAGGCTGGTATCCTCCTGCTGAGAAAATAATAACAAGTTTATCTCCCAGTGTGGTAGTGAGGTTGTGCCTTGTTGTGGGGTCAGTGAACTGGAGCTGGCTGAAATGTGTTTATATGTGCATCCACACTACTTTTACAGTCTATCAGAGTGTGCAGCAATCTCTTATGGGCATGCATAGAATATCTTCCTGGGAGCCCGTTACCTGGGTGTCACACGGTCACAGTTTGAGGTGATGCGGTTCTAACCATCTGATTAAGAGTCTGCGGTGTTACCGCCTCTCACCTGATCCTTCCGATTACTGCATTCAAGGCCGGTCTGCTTGTAGGGCCCGTTCTGAGCTGAAACTGGCACAGAGGTGACGGGGAGAGCTCCTCCAAAATGGCGCCGGTCAGCGCTACAGCTCGCGCCGTGTGGCGCAGTTTGTTTGAGACTTCCGAGGCAAGGGCGATTTTCTGCCCTTCACGATAGTTCTTAGGCCGGATGGGGTACCTTAGAGGGCAACCCAGCAAGGCAGCGTCGTGGGGAAAGTTGGCTGGCAGCAAATAACACCATTAATATGAAGCAGATTCCCGGAGCTCTGTACTTCTGCTGCCAGCCGCTAGCTCCGCCCAGCGGAAGTCGATTTAGATGGTTTTTAATGGACATATGGGGCGCGATCCGATATCGATCGCAGTTTGCGGCGCAAGCGAGGGAACCGGCGTCGCCCGCAGTTTCAGCTCGCAACTCGAGCCATCCCATATAGGTCGCCGTCAGATGCTAACGTGCCGTAAGTCTCACAAACCAGCGATGTCCAGAAATCTGCGTAAGTACAAATTTCTGGCGTCGCCAGTGACTTGCGCCACGTTAGAATCTGCCGGCGCCTATAAAACCTGACTAAAGTCTAAAACACCCGCACTGTCTAACACGCCTCCCTAACATAGCCCGCACTGTCTAACACGCCTCCCTAACATAGCCCGCACTGTCTAACCCTCTATCCGCTATCCCCCCTCACTAGCCTAACAATAAAAAAGCTATTAACCCCTAAACCGCCACTCCTTTACCCCGCCGCAACCTAATAAAGTTATTAACCCCTAAACCGCCGCTCCCGTACCCCGCCGCCAGCTATATTATATCTATAACCCCCTAAAGTGAGCCCCTAACACCGCCGCCATCTATATTAAAATTATTAACCCCTAATGTAAGCCCCTTACACCGCCGCCATCTCTATTAAAATGATTAACCCCTAATTTAATCTACCTACCCCGCCGCCAGCTATATTATCTATATTAACCCTAAGTATATTATAGTTAATATAGGTATTACATTATATATATTAACTATATTAACCCTAATTATATTAGGGTTAATATAGTTACTATAGTATTTATATTAACTATATTAACTCTATCTAACCCTAACTAAATTTATATTAAATTAATCTAATTAATTTATAAACTAAAATATTCCTATTTAAATCTAAATACTTACCTATAAAATAAACCCTAAGATAGCTACAATATAATTAATAATTACATTGTAGCTATGTTAGGGTTAATATTTATTTTACAGGTAAATTGTTAATTATTTTAACTAGGTATAATAGATATTAAATAGTTATTAACTATTTAATATCTACCTAGTTAAAATAATTACCCAATTACCTGTAAAATAAATCCTAACCTAAGTTATAAATACACCTACACTATCAATAAATTAAATAAAGTACAAACATCTATCTAAAAATACAATTAAATTAACTAAACTAAATTACAAAAAAAACAAACACTAAATTACAAAAAATAAAAAAAAGATTACAAGATTTTTAAGCTAATTACACCTATTCTAAGCCCCCTAATAAAATAATAAACCCCCAAAATAAAAAAAATTCCCTGCCCTATTCTAAATTAAACATATTTCAAAGCTCTTTACCTTACCAGCCCTTAAAAGGGCCTTTTGTGGGGCATGCCCCAAAGAATTCAGCTCTTTTGCATTCAACAAATACAATCCCCCCCCCCATTACAACCCACCACCCACATACCCCTATTCTAAACCCACCCAAACCCCCCTTAAAAAAGCCTAACACTACCCCCCTGAAGATCTCCCTACCTTGTCTTCACCACACCGGGCCGAACTCCTGATCCGATCCGGGCGATGTCGTCCTCCAAGCGGCAAAGAAGAATTCTTCCTCCGGCGATGTCATCCTCCAAGCGGCAAAGAAGAATTCTTCCTCCGGCGACGTCTTCCTCCAAGCGGCAGCAAAGTCTTCATTCTTCCGGCGGCATCTTCAATCTTCTTTCTTCGCTCCGCCGCCGCGGAGCATCCATCCCGGCCGACTGCTAAACTTGGAATGAGGTACCTTTAAATGACGTCATCCAAGATGGCGTCCGCCGAATTCCGATTGGCTGATAGGATTCTATCAGCCAATCGGAATTAAGTTAAAAAAATCTGATTGGCTGATTGAATCAGCCAATCAGATTCAAGTTCAATCCGATTGGCTGATCCAATCAGCCAATCAGATTGAGCTCGCATTCTATTGGCTGTTCCGATCAGCCAATAGAATGCGAGCTCAATCTGATTGGCTGATTAGATCAGCCAATCGGATTGAACTTGAATCTGATTGGCTGATTCAATCAGCCAATCAGATTTTTTTAACTTAATTCCGATTGGCTGATAGAATCCTATCAGCCAATCGGAATTCGGCGGACGCCATCTTGGATGACGTCATTTAAAGGTACCTCATTCCAAGTTTAGCAGTCGGCCGGGATGGATGCTCCGCGGCGGCGGAGCGAAGAAAGAAGATTGAAGATGCAGCCGGAAGAATGAAGACTTTGCTGCCGCTTGGAGGAAGACGTCGCCGGAGGAAGAATTCTTCTTTGCCGCTTGGAGGATGACATCGCCGGAGGAAGAATTCTTCTTTGCCGCTTGGAGGACGACATCGCCCGGATCGGATCAGGAGTTCGGCCCGGTGTGGTGAAGACAAGGTAGGGAGATCTTCAGGGGGGTAGTGTTAGGCTTTTTTAAGGGGGGTTTGGGTGGGTTTAGAATAGGGGTATGTGGGTGGTGGGTTGTAATGGGGGGGGGGATTGTATTTGTTGAATGCAAAAGAGCTGAATTCTTTGGGGCATGCCCCACAAAAGGCCCTTTTAAGGGCTGGTAAGGTAAAGAGCTTTGAAATATGTTTAATTTAGAATAGGGCAGGGAATTTTTTTTTATTTTGGGGGTTTATTATTTTATTAGGGGGCTTAGAATAGGTGTAATTAGCTTAAAAATCTTGTAATCTTTTTTTTATTTTTTGTAATTTAGTGTTTGTTTTTTTTTGTAATTTAGTTTAGTTAATTTAATTGTATTTTTAGATAGATGTTTGTACTTTATTTAATTTATTGATAGTGTAGGTGTATTTATAACTTAGGTTAGGATTTATTTTACAGGTAATTGGGTAATTATTTTAACTAGGTAGATATTAAATAGTTAATAACTATTTAATATCTATTATACCTAGTTAAAATAATTAACAATTTACCTGTAAAATAAATATTAACCCTAACATAGCTACAATGTAATTATTAATTATATTGTAGCTATCTTAGGGTTTATTTTATAGGTAAGTATTTAGATTTAAATAGGAATATTTTAGTTTATAAATTAATTAGATTAATTTAATATAAATATAGTTAGGGGTGTTAGTGTTAGATAGAGTTAATATAGTTAATATAAATACTATAGTAACTATATTAACCCTAATATAATTAGGGTTAATATAGTTAATATATATAATGTAATAACTATATTAACTATAATATACTTAGGGTTAATATAGATAATATAGCTGGCGGCGGGGTAGGTAGATTAAATTAGGGGTTAATCATTTTAATAGATATGGCGGCGGTGTAAGGGGCTTACATTAGGGGTTAATAATATTAATATAGCTGGCGGCGGTATAGGGGGATTAGATTAGGGGTTAATAATTTTTATATAGGTGGCGGCGGTGTAAGGGGTCAGATTAGGGGATAGATAAGGTAGATGGCGGCGGTTTTAGAGGCTCACAGTAGGGGGTTAGTTTATGTAGATGGCGGCGGGGTCCGGGAGCGGCGGTTTAGGGGGTAATAACTTTATTAGGGATTTCGGGGGGGGGGGGATCGCGGTTGACAGGGAGATAGACATTGCGCATGCGTTAGGTGTTAGGTTTATTTTAGCAGATCGCGGTTGACAGGGAGATAGACATTGCGCATGCGTTAGGTGTTAGGTTTATTTTCTAGTTAGTTTAGGGAGTTACGGGGCTCCAATAGTCAGCGTAAGGCTTCTTACGGCTGCTTTTTGTGGCGAGGTGAAAATGGAGTAAGTTTTCTCCATTTTCGCCACGTAAGTCCTTACGCTGCATATTGGATACCAAACTGCGCGGGTTTGGTATACCTGCCTATGGCCCAAAAAACTGCGGGCGACGGCAGAAATATACGCGCGTAACTTCTAGGTTACGCCGTATATAGGATACCAAATCCGCGCAATTATTGGCGTCGCCGGCTTTTGCGGGCGACGATTTTTATCGGATCGACCCCAGGGCAGTTAAATGCACAACACACCACAGTAGAAGTGAATGCAACATCTATTGTCCTAGAACAGGTGAAACATATCCTTTTAAGTCTTTGACATTGGGCAAATGGCAAACATTGTTGAGGTACAGAATAAATAATTCTCTTAAACTGACACAAGAGTTAACTTATATGGAGTTGGGAGGTAACACTTAGATATGATGATATATTTGTTAAACAGCTGCAAAGTCCTTGATGTGTAATGCATTGAACAAACTCATCAAATTTGTTGTACAGGATGGTGCAGAATAGAGTCACATAAAAATGGTAAAGAGTTAACAGGGAGATTCAACTAATGATCTAAACAAACTGAAGTGTTTCAAGCAAATTATGTACACACAATTTAATTTAATGGTGCTGACTGACAGCCTGAAGCCCGGTACTGAAAGAGGCTGGAAGATAGTAGACAATGAAAAGGAAAACTAGGATGAAGTTCAGAGAATACTCTAGATAAACAAGTAATTGGCAAGATGATGCCAGTAAGTCCGAGTAGGACTCACCAAACAGGATTCGGTGCAAGGTGGATAATTCAGGAGAGTTAACAATGCCATAACGTAAACATTTCTGAGAGAACTAGTGATTAAATCAGATTCTGAACAAACTGTTGATCAGGGCTGGAAGCTTTGAAGTCAATCTAGAGTAAGCCAAGGGTCAGAACTAGGTAACCAAACAGCTGAAGGTACAGGTATTTGAATGGATAATACAGATGTCAGAGCATAATAGGAAGGAAAAACTAAATATAAATGAGGAATAGGCAAAAGGGGAACAGGCTATAGAGCTGCCAGCAAGGACTAGAAGTATTCTGCTAGTTGACTCAGCATAGACAAAGAGTAGAATAATTTACTTTGTGGCTCTGTCCGAGATGAGTAGTCTAGCTTCTAAGAAAGCAGAACTCTCAGGACTAGTGCCTTTTATTACAGAAGGACTGTGCCGTCCATAGTAGAAGCAGGCTTGACAGTAATGGTATACCTGCCATGATATTGAAAGAGTGTTTGCTGGGTAATATACAAAATGAAGTCCCCTTTCAATTTCTGTTTGGAAATGCTGTGATTTTTTAAAACAGTCATTATTAAAGGGATACTGAACCCAATTTTTTTTTTCATGATTCAGATAGAGCATGCAACTTTAAGCAACTTTCTAATTGACTCGTATTATAAATTTTACTTTATTCTCTTGGTATCTTTACTTGAAAAAGCAGAAATGTAAGCTTATGAGCCGGCCCATCTTTGGTTCAGCACCTGGGCTGCGCTTGCTGATTGGTGGCTAAATGCAGCCACCAATCAGCAAATGCTATCCAGGGTGCTGAACAAAAATGGGCTAGCTCGGAAGCTTAGATTCCTGCTTTTTAAAATAAACATACCAAGAGAACGAAGAAAAATTGATAATAGGAGTAATTTAGAAAGTTGCTTAAAATTGCATGCTCTATCTGAATCAAGAAAGAAAAAAAATGTAGGTTCAGTATCCATTTAAATACTTAAAAAAGTACTTTCACAAAAGATAACATTTAAAAAATATAAAACATGCAGTTATATATTTTTAAAATACTATAGAAAATCATAGTTAAAAGAGTTTAGTTTTTTAAGATTAAAACAAATTGGAAATTGAGTTTTGTTTTCAAATGCAGTTGTCTGGTTTGGATTTGAAGCTGTGCAGTTTAAGGGGAAAATATTTTTCAAGAGGTTGCAAAGAGATAAAGAACAATTACAATTAAAAAAAAACTCTCAGTTTTAAGACGTATTAAAATATTAGGTATCTAAATGATTTGACTATCCAAATTCATTTGAAATATTTTGAATATAGTAATGATTGCAATTTGAAAACTGCAAATCAAACAATAAAGCTTTACCATGGTCCACAAAATATAGCTCTGTTTTAACCTCCTATGCCTTTTCTTGTTAGCTTACTTCTACCCTGATTGGAGCAAACATTGTACAATGCCTGATGTAAATAAATGTGCAATCCAACATTCATAGGAAGATGCATACTGTTATTAGCACGGAAAGAAATTGCAATAGCATTCATGCCATACAACAAATATTTATTAGTGGATACTTAGGCACACAGACTTATAAGCAATTACATTAAAGGAACATTAAATGCAGCACTACAGAATGTTGTGGTGCTACACAAATAAATAATAATAATAATTGTATAATCAACAAATGCATAATAAAAAGACAATGCAAGAGCACTTAGGGGCCAATTTATTAAGCCCCGTATGCTGCCGTTTCCGTGCAAGCCTTCAGGCTTGCAAGAAAAAGGAGTTTAGAAGCAGCGGTCTTAAGACTGCTGCTCCTTAACTCGTCCGCCACCTCTGAGGCAACGGACAGCAATCGTCCCGATCGGATACGATCGGGATGATTGACACCCCCCTGCTAGCGGCCGATTGGCCGCAAATCTGCAGGGGGCGGCATTGCACAAGCATTTCACTAGAAATGCTTGTGCAATGATAAATGCTAACAGCATATGCTGTCAACATTTATCAATGTGCGGCGACATGATCCGCAACATGCGGATCATATCCGCTCGCACATTGTTAAATCGGCCCCTTAGTCTGAATTTACAATGTGTAGTAGATTTTTATCTGACAAATGTTAAAGTTTGTTCCATTTTCTTTCCCCTTGCATCATGTGACAGCCATCAACCAATCACTAAAGGCATTTATGTAAATACTGTGAATTCTTGCTCATGCTCAGTAGGAACTGGTGCCTCAGAAAGGTTGAATATAAAAGTTTGCTCACATTTTAATAATGGAAGTGGATTGGAAAGTTGTTTAAAATAGCATGTTCTATCTGAATCACGTAAGTTTAATTTTGACATAAGTATTGTTTTAACTATAATTGTCAAAATATTTTAATTTGTTATCTATTTTTTAACATTATTTATTTAGGGTGAATGTAAAAAGAGTTTTAGCATTCATTTAGCAAAATAAAAAATCTAAGGTACAAGCAGACAGAAATTTACTGTAGCCAGTCATATTGCTATAGTCAAAATCAAGTATGACATATTGCTTTGGGCTACTCTCTGTGCGTCATTCTTTGACTTTAATTCATGCTTTGGACAAACGTCTATACTTTGTGTCTGTATAGCCTGGAATTGCCAATAGCCTCAGGGCTCCAGTTCTCCCTGAGCCCAATCTTAAGAATTCACTAACAAATGTGTGCGTATATAATAAAACCAGTATTCATAACATGTCTAACGTAGATTGTATTCTAATTGTATACACAATTAATTAATTATTTAATTAATTTATCTGTAATGTGGGAAAACTCTTTGCACATGGGCATTTCTGATTAAGGCTATGATGAGTCGAAACACGTAAGACTGCTCAGCCTGTATGCTTTTATGCAAGATTTATCTTTTAACAATAAGGAATAAAGTGGCACATGGGCATTTCTGATTAAGGCTATGATGAGCCGAAACACGTAAGACTGCTCAGCCTGTATGCTTTTATGCAAGATTTATCTTTTAACAATAAGGAATAAAGTGGTACATGGGCATTTCTGATTAAGGCTATGATGAGCCGAAACACGTAAGACTGCTCAGCCTGTATGCTTTTCTGCAAGATTTATCTTTTAACAATAAGGAATAAAGTGGCACATGCATTTCTGAATTTGCCATATGTTATATTCTTAGATACACTATAGTGAATGAATCCTCAGCACATGGTAGCCAGTGTAGTGGTCTGATGCAATTCACCAGAAAACCTTTGAAATCTGGAGCCATTAAGGCCTTCATTTAAGAAGCACTGGGCAGACAATGACGGACAACTCCAAACCTGTCCTTCTGGCATCACAGGTAGTGGGCAGCAATACGCTGATCACATTTAACATTGAAAAAGTGTCTGTTTGTGCAATGCTGCCCGCAGGGGCTTTCAGTCACCCCAGTCAGACAAGTCCAGGGGGAATTACAAACAGACAGCTCACAGCTGGTGTATAGGTTAAGAAGCAGCAGTATGATGACAGCTTTTGGCTGCAGGCTCTTAAGAAGTCCTCCAAAGAAGCATCCAAAGTTCAATGGAGCCCATTGTCTGAAGAAAATCTAGTTTTCACATGGCCTTTTTTGGGAGTTTGCACCACATTAAGTCCAATAATACTTTGCATTGAAAGATCCCAACAGTGGTAGTCCAATCCATCAGAACCTTTGGAGCATCTTTTCTTATAATTTTGTGAGCTTTTTTAAGTCAACAGCTTTGACCTTATTAACATCTATTTTGACCTTTGTCAAATAACATATCTTGACTTTTTTGATTTTTGTACCATAACTAAACAACAGACAATTCAAGGCAATGACATCACAAAACTAATAGAAATTTTCAAAAGTAATTATAGACTTCTCCACATTAGCAACAAATCCATCTTAAAAATCCACAGATTGAGACATCCACATTTGGTAAGTGAAAGATGGTTAATTGCTTATGCAGTTTTAATATTGTGGATAATCAGATCATCTTCAAGGGCTTGAGTTCAACAGTAGATATTCTCCTAAAGAAAAGCACTATTAATGAAACAAATACAACAAATAAAAATAACATAAGCAAAAAAAGGTACTGGTTGTATTTCTTGGGTTCCTGTTACAGGCTGGGATTACGGGTTGGATCTAGGATCCTCACAATGATATGAAAAAATAAGGTAGATGGATTCAGTAAGAAATAGCGCTGTAGGTACTCTGTTTAATAACATGTCCGAGGTGTTAAAGTTCCAGGTATCTTATATAGTCCCCTGTATATCAATATCCCATCACAATATACAGCTTTAGTATACCACTTTGTCATACATGTAGAATGGAAGGGGGAAACGGGTATTGCAGTCAAAACCTCACTCCTTCCTATCAGGAGCGCTGAGCGTACTCCCCTTACCGGTGCCTCACTGGCTCTTACCTGGGGTTGGAATATATCCCGCACGCTCCAGCTTTTACGAGATGTGGCACCCGACCTCCCCTTCCGCGTCTCCAGACGCCGACTGACACTGTGTTCTGCTACTTCCGCAGCTGCTGACTTGTGTTTCCAGGTTTCCTGGAGCTGACACCTGTAGGGCATCTGTTTGTATCCTCTGCTATGAAACTTCGTAACAACTCCCTTTTCACGCCTGGGTCAACAGCTTTAGTCCGCACACTCCCCGGGCTCCTCCAAGCTTGGGATAAAGTAATATGAACAAATGATGAAAGGCGGTTCTTTGCTGTAAAATTAATCCTCTTTATTTGCTTAAATAAAACATAATAAAAAATATATGTGCAAGATGTTAGTGGTCTTACGCGTTTCGGCTGAACTGTTGTACCGTAATCATAGACCATGCCTCCTGTCCTAGCACCTGTAGTTTATATCACTCAGGTAGTTAAAGTGCACACTTCCATTTAACTCCTTCTTCTCTGCATAACTATATTCATGGCAGGATGGACATACTTAGTTCTAGAGCTTAAATTTATAACGCTGCTTTAGTTTTAAGCCTAACATTGTATAGATGACTGACTATTATAGACAATATCTATATTGGCACCATTTTAGTGTTAAAGAAAATAAATAGACCTTGCATTAAGAACCCAATGCTCTTAATACTTCATATAGAATTATTACATAGATCAATTGTTACACTATTACATACATAATGTACATGTTCATGTATCTTATTTTACTTAATACTATGACATACTTTTATGTATAGCAAAATAAACATTGGCTCGTATTAATTGTATATATTAACACAATTTTTATCAATTTTTATATATATCAATGTAATATAGAGGATTAACCTTTTAGTATTTTAAATGTTATACATATTACCATATAATCCGTTGCGCCCAATTTATTTTGTCTAAACATCCAGCCGTGCCCACCAACATTCTGGTTTTATAAGGTATATACTCCATTCATTGCGATATATATGTATTAATATAATAGGTTATATTCTAGGTGCCTTTAGCCTGACTAGATCAAAAAATAGTCTCAACTAGCAATCTTAATGCCAGTTATCATATCATACCAGATTCATATATCAATCACTGCTTTTTACCTCTTTATAACACACCTGGTTTTCATACGAATCACTGGGCTTTATATCAAAATTATGATAGTTAGTATAGGTGATAAATAGTCAACATTACCTTATACTTAACACCATTATGGTTGTTTATTAATGTAGTTAATTAGTCAAAAATAATAGATAGTGCCCGATTTATTTTGTATAGACATCCAAGCTTGCCATAAGCATTTTTGTGTTCATACTCTACTAACGCCTAAGCTATAACAATTACGTATTTCATCACTAATTTAGCAGTGTTATATGTAATGCAAAGTGACTTGTATAATTGCAGAGTCCAATATTCAGTCCTAAACATGGCTTCGTTGTACTATATTGATCTTTTTCAATGTATGCCAGTTATCTAACTTCTTCTTAGCCTGCCTGTACCGAACTTACTACATCACTAAGTATACATTATGCACTGAATTAGGATGTCATACAATGCAAAGCTATTATATTTGTTTACATACTTTCAAAATTTGGTTATCTAGATCTAGAACCAACAATTAATAATGTCGTGCTCTTAATTAAATCCTAGGGGCACCTGTGTTTTTAACTTAAATATCCAGTATGCCTCTTGTCTTTTAAGTTGGTTAAGCCTGTCCCCTCCTCTCTGTGGTTTTTTAATCTCTTCTATAGCATTCAATTTGAATTTTCTTTAATCTTGAACTTCAATGAAGTGCTTCGCTAATGCAGAGCAAGACACACTCGCCTAGATTACGAGTTTTGCGTTAGAGGCTGTGCTGTGCTAACGAGCAGTTTATGCTCACCACTCACTTATAGACAGCGCTGGTATTATGGGTTTTTACAAACCCGGCGTTAGCCGCAAAAAAAGTGAGTGTAGAGCAAAATTTAGCTCCACATCTCACCTCAATACCAGCGCTGCTTACGTTAGCGGTGAGCTGGTAAAACGTGCTCGTGCTCAATTTCCCCATAGGAATCAATGGGGGAGAGCCAGCTGAAAAAAACCTAACACCTGCAAAAAAGCTGCATAAAGCTCCTAACGCAGCCCCATTGATTCCTATGGGGAAACACATTTTATGTCTACACCTAACACCCTAACATGAACCCCGAGTCTAAACACCCCTAATATTATACTTATTAACCCCTAATCTGCCACCCCCGACATCGCCGACACCTGCATTATATTATTAACCCCTAATCTGCCGCTCCGGACACCGCTGCCACCTACATTATACTTATGAACCCCTAATCTGCCGCCCTCAAAATCGCCGACACCTACATTTTATTTATTAACCCCTAATCTGCCACCCCCTATGTCGCCGCAACCTACCTACATTTATTAACCCCTAATCTGCCGCCCCCAACGTCGCCGCCACTATAATAAAGTTATTAACCCATAAACCTAAGTCTAACCCTAACACCCCCTAACTTAAATATAATTACAATAAATCTAAATAAAATTACTACTATTAAAGGGACAGTCTAGTATTAATTAAACTTTCATTATTCAGATAGGACTTTTAATTTTAATCAACTTTCCAATTTACTTTTATCATCAAATTTGCTTTTTTCTCTTGGTATTCTTAGTTTAAACTAAACATAGGTAGGCTCATATGCTAATTTCTAAGCCTTTGAGGGCTGCCTCTTATCACATGCTTTTTAAATCTCTTTTCAACACAAAGAGACAGAAAGTACACGTGGGCCATATAGATAACACTGTGTTCAGGCACAAGAGGTTATTTAAGATCTAGCACAAAACAATGCTAAATGCAAGACAATAGATAATAAACAGTCACAGTCATGTGATCAGGGGGCTGGAAGAAGGTTCCTAGATACAAGGTAATCACAGAGGTAAAAAGTATATTAATATAACTGTGTTGTTTATGCAAAACTGGGGAATGGGTAATAAAGGGATTATCTATCTTTTAAAACAATAACAATTCTAAGGTAGACTGTCCCTTTAACTAAATTATTCCTATTTAAAACTAAATACTTACCTATAAAATTAACCATAAGCTAGCTACAATATAACTAATAGTTACATTGTAGCTAGCTTAGGGTTTATTTTTATTTTACAGGCAACTTTGTATTTATTTTAACTAGGTACAATAGTTATTAAATAGTTATTAACTATTTAATAACTACCTAGTTAAAATAAAGAAAAATTGACCTGTAAAATAAAACCTAACCTAAGTTACTATTACACCTAACACTACACTATAATTAAATTAATTATCTAAATTAAATACAATTAATAACAATTAAATAAAATTATCTAAAGTACGAAAAAGAAACCCACTAAATTACAGAAAATAATAAAGAAATTACAAGATTTTTAAACTAATTACACCTACTCTAATCCCCCTAACAAAATAAAAAAGCCCCCAAAATAAAAAAAGCCCTACCCTACACTAAATTACAAATAGCCCTTAAAAGGGCCTTTTGCTGGGCATTGCCCCAAAGTAATCCGCTCTTTTACCTATATAAAAAAGTACAAATACCCCCCAACATTAAAACCCACCACCCACACAACCAACCCTACTCTAAAACCCACCCAATCCCCCCTTAAAAAAACCTAACACTAACCCCTTGAAGATCACCCTACCGTGAGACGTCTTCACCCAACCGGGCAGAAGTGGTCCTCCAGACGGGCAGAAGTCTTCATCCAACTGAGCAGAAGTGGTCCTCCAGACGGACAGAAGTCTTCATCCAACCAGGCAGAAGTGGTCCTCCAGACGGGCAGAAGTCTTCATCCAGACGGCATCTTCTATCTTAATCCATCCGGCGGAGCGGATCCATCTTCAAGACATCCGACGCGGAGCATCCTCTTCTGTCCACGGCCGATGACTGAATGAAGGTTCCTTTAAATGACGTCATCCAAGATGGCGTCCCTTCAATTCCGATTGGCTGATAGAATCAGCCAATCGGAATTAATTTAGAAAAAATGCTATTGGCTGATGCAATCAGCCAATAGGATTGAACTGGCATTCCATTGGCTGATTGGAACAGCCAATAGAATGCCAGCTCAATCCTATTGGCTAATTGGATCAGCCAATAGGGTTGAAGTGCAATCCTATTGGCTGATTGCATCAACCAATATCATTTTTTCTACCTTAATTCGTACCTTAATTCGTACTCAATTAGAGTACGAACAGAAAATGCTTCTAAGTGAGTCCAAATGGATTTTCACATTAGATTGCTTATACCCAAAAGGTTTAAACAATAGAGAAGATTTGACACACCTCTTCCAGCTGAATAGATGATACTATCCTCTTAGAAAACTTAGCTATGCTCCTTATACTGACTAGATCCCTGTATTCTTAAATGTCAAGCACTTTTAAATCCTATCTGTGTCTATTGGTAATTACTCTCCATATTTTACATCTCTCCCCTCAAGGACTTTTAACCCCCATTGACATATCCCTTCTTTTAACCACTTTTGATTATGCCAACCTTGTTCTTTCTGGTCTATACTACCAGATATTTAGGGTAGAGTTCCCATTATCTAATATGACTTTTAATGTTTTACTATTTATTTATTTTTTGTAAATATTTTTTTATTGAGGTTTTGTATAATATACATAAAAGATAAAATATAAACCGCCCTTCGGACCTAGAGAATGTTACAAATACAATTGTACAACATATTTCAACGCTGATACAAATCACATTAGATAGGCAGATGAAACCTCAATTTTATAATAGATTAGTATAAGTGTCTGACCTATTGGACCCTTAAATTTAAGGCCTGATGGCTTGTAAAAATAGCAACCAACTAAAGGTCAGATAGATATCTCCTTGTGCGCTGCACAAAGAAAAGAAATAAGCATACATGATGGGGGGGGGGGGGGATATTCAGCGGGTAAGCACCGCTATGAGAATGAGTGGGGGGGGTTGGAGGGCGGAGCCAAAATAATGAACACATATAGATATATCTATAGTGTGACGTCATAAAAGATATATAATTTAGTGGGGCCTCTGTAAAAAAGTTATCGGAGAATTATCTATATGAAATACTGTCAGTGAAGGCTATTCTTCTATTAGTATCTTAGTGTGACTAGGGGTCCATAAGGGAATACGTCACTAGGGGTTAGTAATATATACATATGTTAATGGATAATATGAAAACATAATAGTATATTAAGGAGAATTCAGAACAAATGGGTTTGCAATAGAACTAGTAGGCTTTATGCTGTAATGATATTTCTAATCATGTACCTTTGTTTGTTTTTTTTGTTTTTTTTTTTGTTTGTTTTTTTAAATAAATTAATAATGACCTTAACTATACCTAACTGGGGTTTCAAAAATAGCAATATAGAAGGTCTTCAATGCTATACACGTCCTTACAGAGATTCGTAAAACATAGTAAGTTAAGGGTAAATTACAGCAGGATATGCCCAAGTATGCTACCTGAATCCGCAGTAACTGCTTACATATGGAACCTATTGCACTGGTATAACATCAAAGTCAGTTAATCAGTAATAATGAGAGAATAATCATATTATACATACTACCTAGGCGTTCTGTTGAGTTAATAACTGTGAGTAGCAATATGTTAAGTTAGGTATGCAGAGCATGAATGGTTGCTGTTAAATAGCGGCAGCTACTGAAATACTATATTACTCTACTACGGCTATAAGCAACACATTCCAAGTTTTATTATTGTAGAGTTAGCCTGCCTATCTTAGGAGCCCCAGTTTGCTGGTTACTAGCAATAAGGTTACAACCTATTCATAATATACAGTATCATCTCAGATATACATAAATTAATATATAACAACGTAGTATTAAAGGGGCTGATATCATAGTAATGTACAGTAGCTAGTTAATACAATACAGCAAAGCTGTTTATCACATATACAAAATGAGGCTATATTATATTATAGTAGAGGGGACCATTGGCTTGGCAATTCTATAGCATACAAGGAAACTGCCCCAGTGTCTACATGTAGGGAATCTATGACTTTATCAGCCTAAATCTGCTTAGAATCTACAAAGATGCATAAACATGTATAAATTATTTGTTGCATGGTCTTGTTTACACTACGGCTAAAGGTAATGCCAAAGTATATTAGTATACTGGATAGGTGCTGTTCTAGAGTAAACATTTACATAGAAAGTTGTGTAAGGACTGCAAGCTTATATCTACATACCTAGTACATATATGGAACATTCAAATAGTATTATAGGAGTAGTACACATGAAATCATCTCAAATGTATGCTGAACTTACAGAAAGCTCAGATGCAAAACCCTATGTTAGCGTTAATAGTAATATAAAGTAGCCCATTAAAAAAACATGCAGTGTGGATCTATATGCAATTAGCTGAACAAAGATTTATTATGATCTGGTTTGAGTGCTACAGATCCGTACTTGAGCAGGTAGAGTAAGGTCCAGACTAAACTTAAGTATATACTTGACTGCTTTCCTAATCCCTATGAAACCATACACAGAACATCATTAGAACATGTATCCAACATTAGCATAATATAGAGCTCTAAAGAATGGCAGTTATGGGTAAAATATAACAGCTAGGCAGGGCTCCTAATTTTAGGTACCAAAAATAGTAGTATCCTGTATGAGCATAAGTGTATTAAATGAAAAAAAAAGCATAGATTAGCAATAAACAGTTAATAACATATAAAAAGCTTACATCGCAGATAGCTTCATACTCCCGCCCAAAATAGCGCCATATTTAAAATCCTTTTATTTATGAAGATTGAAACAGATTACTGCAAGAGTGCATTAGACATACATAGCAACATAACAAAAATTGGTTAGTATAGTATAACGACTGTTTACCCATGTAATAGGGATATCTGGGCTAGAATTCTTAAAAACTGCTATTAATAGCAATTGAACTAGTAGTTAAATATCTATAAGCTGCTGCAAAGCATAGAAGTAACAATAAACGAGATGGACAACAAGCATTAGCAAACTTCAACTAGAGTCCCGAACATGTACTGAAACTCTGTCCTGGGTGTATGGAGACAAGAGTTTTCTGCATCAAGTAGATAATTGCTTTACCCTATATAAGCTGAATGCATGTAAGCCAGAAACATCTCAGTGCTGAGTAGATCTTCAGAGCAATGAGTCCAGCAAGACCAAAAAATGCATTATATGGATGAAAAAGTCCAAAGGAGACATGGGGGCCAGTTTAATTAAACTACTTGAGACACTTGAAGTTCTGCAGGGGCTAATTAATAAACGCATAAAGTAAAAATCTTATCAAGGTATCCTCCTTTAACCAACCCCACGTTTTCGCATCTGACATCCTACCACGCTCTCACAAATAGGGAAATACTTATGTAAGAGTCCGGATAGGAGAGCCGAGTGATGGGGATCCGCTTGTGAGAGCAACATCAGTGCAGACTCCATTTTTCTGCCGTAGTCACAGGTCACCTCTCTACAGTCTAGAGACGAAGGCAGGCTGTGCGCCTCTGTCACACCAAGACCCGGCTTGGGGCCAAGTGAGTGCTGCGACATTGTGTGCCGTGGGGGCCGCATCAATGTTACCGTAGCAGCTGAGTGGGTAACGAGAGACAGTTCAGATTGACCTCCCTGGATATCACCCAGGTTGTCATCGCTAATGTCAGGCATCGGGAACTGGGGAGGTGTCACTGGTATGCACACCGTGGATTGATCCCTCTGCGCAACTTCAGATACTTTGCTAGCAGGCGTATTGTCGGTTTTTCCCCTCAGTGGCGGTTTCAATGCTTCTAATAGGTCAGAGAAGCAGTGTGTCATCTGCCTATCTAAATCATGTAGCAGGGCACAAAGTAGCTCTCGGTCTTCCTCCATTTTAAGGGCAGCTTAAGGTTCAACCTTGCTCAGACTTCATGTTTTACTATTTTTAATATATGTATAACATCTTGCATGATAAGCTGTCTTTTAGACTATGTTAGTGTGATTATTATAGTACTTTTTAGCATCTTTTAGTATTGTATATATTTGTTAGTATTTATTAGCACCTGATTTCCAATTTGATATTTTTATATAAGTTTTATATATTTATTAGTCTGTTTAATTATGTACCCCTTTGCAGCTTTATGATGTTTATATCAAGTATCACAGTAGTATTTACCTCTGGTAAAGAATGATACTCATATCAGATTTAACGTCACTTACTCACTTGAGTCTGTAATTAATATACTGGAAGTGACGCCACCTTTATTAACATTTGTAATTATTAGACTACGAGGTATTCATATAAACGTATTTAATAATATAATTATATTCACAAACCCCACATTAACAGAGTGCCTTGAAACGATTATAGAAAGAATTGTCCCACTTTTCTCTTCATAATATCTGAATGCCACTTTATACGGCTATAACCGGAACTGGAAATACATCCGGAAGTGACGTCACGTATTCAGCCGATACCGGAAGCAGTATTCCGGGAGTAACATCACTCAAGAAATAACAAATTTACAAGAAAACATAATATATTGCGTAAATATTTGGTATAGAGAGGGTTCCCTTATTACTATAATCACTATTTATTCCAGTTGAATGCCACATTATCTGGCAATAACCAGAACCGGAAATACATCCGGAAATTACGTCACGTACCTAACCGATATCCGGGAGTGACACTATTTAAGATTCAATAATATATAAGAAAACACAACATAATGTTCAAATAACTATTAATAAGAGGATGCTTCTACTATTATATCTATAGTGCCTGAAAGCCAACTTATACGGAAATACCCGAAACCGGAAATATGTATTCCGGAAGTGACGTCATGTTTTGAGCCGAAAACCAGAAGTCCCATTCCGGCGGTTACAATATTCGTTATTTGCTATTTTATTCTTAGTAATTCTTTAAAACCAACTTCAAGTATTTATTGTAGGAGTCTTTTAAATAAGATTAAGTTATTTCATCAGCATTTGATAACGATTTAATTGATTTGAAAGTAGGGCTATTGACAAGTATGCCCATACCCACAAGACACCTTATAGGAATTGGGCGGACCCAATTTTTTTGGCGCCAAAAGTAACAAACACTCACTTTGGTTAATCAGTCTTGATAAAGGCCTAGAAAGAGGCCGAAATGCGTCGACTTAACCAAAGTAAGTGTATTACCTAATTTGATTGAATTTTGGGAATATATTCTGCAGCATTTTTTATTTCTTTTCACAGGTTTTTTAGGAGATTTTTTTTTAACATTTCATTGGGATATATTTTTGTACATTTTTTAAGATCGCCACCAAATTGTTTTGGACTATTAATCTACTACCACAGGATTTCTCCAATTCACAGCTTTTCTTCACATTGTTTTCAACACTTTATGGATACTTTTCATTGAACATCTTTATTACTGTTTTTTATTGACACATTTTTATTGACACATTTTTGATATTTTGACTCATTTTTTCACTCATCTACAAGTTTTTTCCAAGTTTTTTTTCACAGTTTTTGTCTCACAGTTTTTCACTTGTGATTCACCAATTATCTCAGATTATCACGAATATATAAGATATGACTTTCCAGGACTGTTAATTCGTTTTTTTTATATGCCATTGTTGTTCCTGTCATAGGACAGCAATTACTCCAAGATCTGTTTCTAATTTTTTTTATTTGTTTTTATTTCTGAATTTATATATATTGTTACATGGATCCATGATTTCTTTGTTATGTATTAAACCTTATATATATATGCTATACACTGATATAGTGTTTTAATTTCACACACCGTCACCTCAGCCTTTTCTGGCGCTCGCCTCTTTACTACATTATCTATTCACTATTGGGTCTACTAGGAGACCCCTTGAGGGAAGCTAGAGGTAATTCGGAATTAGTGCAGGGTCCACTCACTCCATTCATTTTACATAACACTTAAATACATATGTATACATATATAGACATATATATGTATGTGCATAGGAGCCCTTTGATGTCAAGTAGCTGAAAACATGTAAAATCATATTATGCAATATTCATATTTAATAAAGTATTTAACTATGTATTTGCTGTAAATATTTAATATACCAATGGTCTTCACATAGGCAAATATTTTTTATGTATGCATAAATACTTATATATATATATATATATATATAACTAGGTATAGATATATATTTTACTAAACAGCCATCATATATATATATGTATATATATATATATATATATATATATATATATATATATATATATATATATATATATATATATATATATAATATAGCCAAAAGAGCACACTCCCACTCAAAAAGCATCCACCAGGGTGCAGGCAAATGTAATAATAAAGTAAGAAAGAGGCTTGCACTCGCTGGATTTGTGACAAAGTGCATTAATTAGCACAAAAAATATTTTTTTTTTTTTTCAGACCAAACAAAAAGTGAACAAACAACAGTGCTTAAATAAGGTGTTAGCCCCTCCCCAAAATAGAATAGGATAGCCCCTATTAAATCATGTGATATATACACTTTTTAACTATAACCTAACACATTAGGAACCAAACAATTATACAATCAAAAGTGTCACTTCTCATAAATGACATAAATTAGTGACAAAACTATATTTAAACAAAAATACAAAATTAAATTATTTAACTATATAAAGGGGCTGAATCAGTGCACTACTAAGAATAGTGACAAATACCCATCCACTAACTATCAAAATAAAGATAAAAATGCAATGGAGCAATTCTGTTACATTCGTAATGGCTACCAGATTTATGTCATCTGTTACATCGTAGTCACATCAACCATGGATAGTAATGTATAACTTCAGTTACATGTCATAACGATATTGATGGTACTCACAAAATATCTGTATCGTAGCCATTGCAGCTAGTGAAACCGCCAAACGCTTTCATCGTGGGCATGGCCAAAAACAGACCCTGAGTACTAAACGTCATCAGACCCTCCCCTTCAGGGAGTAAGTGATGCAGCATCGCATGCAGGCTCGGTAACTGCAAGGAAAAAAACAACATTGGAAGAAATTAAACTTTACAAATAATTGAATATTATACGTGATTTTACACATAGTTTTACCAAAAAGATGACCCAATACAATGATTATAGGATTGTAGGTAACACAAAAAGCTGTCCTTAGTGATCATTGGGATTACGACAACCAATCATCAACGCTGTTTACATAGGTGACCTAAGCCATGTGTATGGGAGGATTATAGCAACCAATCATTCACTTTGTTGATATGAATGACGTTTCCCATGTGAAAGAGGAGTCAGTCTGCACATCGTGGGTCACAACATACCCTTTACACAGAAATGTGTGATACACATATAAATGGGACTGGTCCATAATTACAAAAAGCATTGCCAGTCCAACTGGTGATTCAAGCCATGAGGGTGTAGTGTTCTTAATTTGAAGATCCATTTAGATTAAACTTGGAGTAAGCGCTGGTTCCTGTCGCCTCCTCGCTTGAGGGGTGGCACATGATCAATCAGAATGAACATGAGATCACTAACAGTATGTTGTAACTGCATGAAATGTTTGGCTACTGGTTGATCAGATGTTTGTTTTTTGATAGCCTCACAAATAGAATGTCTATGATTCGCCATCCTTGTACGGATCGTATCACTGATGATTGGTTGTTGTAATCCCAATGATCACTAAGGACAGCTTCTTGTGTTACCTACGATCCTATAATCATTTTATTTGCCATCTTTGTGATAAAACTGTGTAAAATCATGTATAATGTTCAATTATTTGTAAAGTTTAATTTCTGCCAATGTTGGTCTTTCCCTTGCAGTTACTGAGCCTGCCTGTGATGCTGCATCACTTACTCCCTGAAAGGGAGGGTCTGATGACGTTCAGTACTCAGGGTCCTTTTTGGCCACGCCCACGATGCAAGCGTTTCGCGGTTTCACTAGCTGCAATGGCTACGATACAGATATTTTGTGAGTACCATTAATATTGTTATGACATGTAACTGGAGTTATACATTACTATCCATGGTTGATGTGACTACGATGTAACAGATAACATAAATCTGGTAGCCAATACGAATGTAACAGAATTGCTCCATTGCATTTTTATCTTTATTTTCATAGTTAGTGGATGGGTATTTGTCACTATTCTTAGTAGTTTGAATATAGTTTAGTGAAAGTTTAGTTTGAATATAGTTTTGAATATTGTTTAGTGAAAGTTTAGTTTGAATATAGTTTTGTCACTAATTTATGTCATTTATGAGAAGTAACACTTTTGATTGTATAATTGTTTGGTTTCTAATGTGATAGGTTAAAGTATATATATTACATGATCTAATAGGGGCTGTCCTATTCTGATTTGGGGGAGGGTCTAACACCTTATTTAAACACTGTTGTTTGCTCACTTTTTGTTTGGTTTGATAAACGGGTGATTGATCCCCGAAACGTCACATTATTTTTTATGCTAATTAAAGCACTTTGTCACAAATCCAGCAAGTGCAAGCCTCTTTCTTACTATATATATATATATATATATATATATATATATATATATATATATATATATATATATATATATATATATATATATATATATAAACTTTCATGTAGAGAAGAGGCACACACAGGACTTAATTGACACAAATTTTATTAATATTCAGTCAGTCAACGTTTCGATCCTCACAGGGACCTTTATCAAGACTGTTCTCCATGAGAGGGTGTGTAGAGCTATCACCGCTGATAGCGCTACACACCCTCTCACGGAGAACAGTCTTGATAAAGGTCCCTGTGAGGACCAAAACATTGACTGACTGAATATCAATACAATTTGTGTCAATTAAGTCCTGTGTGTGCCTCTTCTCTACCTGACAGTTTCTACCTATCTACCATAGAGTGCACCCAGGCATTTCTACTTACAGTGAGTGCTTGGATCCCTAAACCAGAATATATATATATCGATAGATATAGATATATGTATTTAACAATAAATAGAACATATTCTGTTATGTGAAGAACATTGGAAAGTGAAATATTAAAATTTCATGTCAGGTTAGCGCAGTTGAGAAAACACGGTTTGTGTGACATTCAATAAATGGCAATATAGCATATTATCCGTATTGGGGACGGGGCTCCCTGGAGTCACAGAATTAGGAACAAATCACTTGTGTTGGGAGATACATATATATAGAACAGATGTAATGCTCGTGGGGTATTCCTCTATCCGACCAAACTTGGCCAGTAGCCTTCTTATCCCGGGGTCAAGTGGAATGATAGGAAATATTCTAGAGCAGAGAGAGTTTGTAAAATGAGGTAAGCAGTACTCACAGTAGGCAAGGTAGTATTTGGCAACAACAGGAAGGCAATCCAGCAGTATAGCAGTGCAGGAGTAAACCAATAGAAGGACCAGGAACAGACAGGAGTCAGCAACAAAAGGAAATCCAGCAGTATAACAGTTCAGGGGTAAACCAATAGAAGGACCAGACAGGCAGAGTTTAGTAACAGTATAGCAAGCCAACAGTTCAGGGGTTAAGCAGGCAGAGTCGTCAGACAGGCATAGTTAACAGTATAGATATCCAGCAGTTCAGGGGTTAAGCAGGCAGAGTGGTCAGACAAACAGAGTTTAGCAACAATGTAACAGTCCAGCATAAAGTAAAAACACCCAGGAGCACACTAAGCAACACCTATACTTGGGCAGTGAAGATAGTAAGTGAAAGACTTAAATCCTATTGGCTGATTTGAATAGCCAATAGGATTTTAGCAGCCCTAATTCCTATTGGTTGATTCAAATTTTTCAGCCAATAGGAATGAAACGGACGCCATCTTGAATCGTGTCACTTGCATTGAAGATTCAGTGTACAGCAGAGACCATATGAAGAGGATGTTCCATGCTGGATGTCTTCAGGATGGGCCTGCTCCGCGCTGGCTAGATGAAGATCGAAGAGGCCGTCTGGATGAAGACTTCTTGCCACATGGATGAGGACTTTGCTGGCTGGATGAAGATAGAAGAGGCTGCCTGGATGAAGACTTCTTGCCGCATGGATGAGGACTTCGCTGGCTGGATGGATCCTTCCAGTGGGACTTCAAAAACTGTAAGTGGATTGTCAGGGGTTAGTGTTAGGTTTTTTTAAGCCTTTTTTGGGTTGGGTTTTTTTTTAGTTTAGGGTCTGGGCAGTAAAAAAACTAAATGCCCTTTTAAGGGCAATGCCCATACAAATGCCCTTTTCAGGGCAATGGGTAGTTTAGGTTATTCTAGATAGTTTTTTTATTTGGGGGGGTTGGTTGGGTGGTGGGTTTTACTGTTGGGGGGCTGTTTGTATTTTTTTACAGGTAAAAGAGCTGATAGCTGATAATTTGTTTGTTATTTTGTGTAATGCATATTTTTAGGGGGTAGTTTTTTTAAGTAAAGGAGCTGTTTATCTCAGGGCAATGCCCTACAAAAGGCCCTTTTAAGGGCCCCCAAAAGGCCCTTTTAATGGCACTTGGTACTTTGGGGGGTGCGGGTTTGTATAGTGTTAGGGGGTGTTTGTATTCTTTTTAAAGTAAAAGAGCTGTTTATCTCAGGGCAATGCCCTAAAAAATGCCCTTTTAAGGGCCCCCCAAAAGGCCATTTTAAGGGCCCTTGATAGGTTATTCTAGAGTAGGGTTTTTTATTTTAGGGTGTTTTTTTAACGGTATTAGAAAAGGATTAATCTTTATTTTTTTGGATAATTTCATTTTTTATTTTATTTTTAATGATAGGTTTTTTTTATTTTTTGCAATGGTAGGTTTTTTTATTTTTGGTAATGGTAGGTTTTTTATTTTTTGTAATGTTAGGTTTTAGTGTAAGGCAGGTTAGGTTTTATTTCACAAGTAAGTTTGTATTTATTTTAACTAGGTAGTTAGCAAATAGTTAACTATTTACTAACTAGTCTACCTATTTAAAATAAATACAAACTTACCTGTGAAATAAAAATAAAACATAAGCTAGATACAATATAACTATTAGTTATATTGTAGCTAGCTGTCAGGGTGCCATGAATCAGACTGAGAGGAGAAGTGCAAAAATAATCACACCTTTATTAATAGCAAAAAATAATAAAAAGTCCACAAGTCAAAAAACAAGCCAGGAATCAAAACCAGAGCTGGTAGTCAGACAAGCCAAGTCAGGAGCCAAAGCGAGTAGTCAGACAAGCCGGAATCAGGAACAAGGAGAACAGCAGAGTCAGGAACAAGCCAGGGATCAGGAACCAGGAAGGACGTCAGACAGCCAGGTAATACACAGAAGCTCTCACAAACAGGTCTGAGACAACGCAAGGACAAAGCATACTGAACAGAGGCCCTTTAAATAATAAGTGATCACATCCCAATTCTGAGACTGCATCCTGTCTCACATGGATGATGTAAACCAGTCTGGCCATAAAAGGAAGTGCAGGAAGTGAGCAGCATGCCCCACAATGCACCAAGTCAGGAAGAGAGATGAGTAAAATGGCTGCCAGCAGCACATGGCAAACAAGTCAGGAAAAAACCCTGACAGTACCCTCCCCTCAACGACCCCTCCCCCGCGGGAGGACAAAAGGCTTATTGGGGAAATGGGCATGGAAGGCACGGAGGAGGGCGGGAGCATGAACATCAGAGGAGGGAACCCATGAACGCTCCTCTGGACCGTAGCCCCTCCAATGAACCAAATACTGTACGCGGCCCCTGGACATAAGAGAGTCAATAATGCTGCTGACCTCATACTCCTCATGGTTGTCAACAAAGATAGGACGGGGACGAGGCAACACAGTGGTAAACCGATTACAAACCAATGGTTTCAAGAGGGAGACATAAAAAACATTGGAGATGCGCATTGCAGGAGGAAGGTCAAGAGCGTAGGCCACAGGATTGACCCGTCGGAGTATTCGAAAAGGACCAACATAACGGGGAGCCAGTTTATTGGAAGGCACACGAAGGTTCAAGTTGCGGGAGGGCAGCCAAACTCTCTCACCAACCTGGTAGGAAGGTGCAAGCAGACGCCTACGATCAGCCTGGAACTTTTGGCGCTGCATAGAACGATGAAGGCAATCCTGAATCTGCACCCACATGGAACGGAGTTGCCGGAGATGCTCCTCCAAAGCTGGAATACCCTGAGACATGAATGAATCGGGCAACAAGGATGGTTGAAACCCATAATTCGCCATGAACGGGATAACTTGGAGGAAGCATTAATAGCACTATTACGAGCAAACTCTGCCCAAGGTAACAGTTCAGACCAATTATTGTGGTGATCTGAGACATAGCAACAGAGGAACTGTTCCAGAGCTTGATTAGACCGTTCCGCAGCCCCATTGGATTGAGGGTGATATGCAGAGGAGAAGGAGAGCTGGATCCCCATTTGAGCACAAAAGGAACGCCAAAATCTGGAGACAAACTGGCTACCCCGGTCCGACACTATCTCCTTGGGTAACCCATGTAAACGGAAGATCTCACTGGCAAAAATTGAAGCAAGCTCCTGAGTGGTAGGCAACTTCTTCAAGGGAATGCAATGTGACTTTTTAGAAAAACGGTCAACCACCATAAGGATAACAGTATTGCAATTGGAAACAGGGAGTTCGACAATGAAGTCCATGGAAAGATGTGTCCAAAGATGCTCACCATTAGCAATAGGTTGAAGAAGAAGCACAGGAAGACGTCGAGGAGTCTTATTCTGTGCACAAACTGAGCAGGAGGCAACATACGCAGCAACATCAGAACGAAGACCTGGCCACCAGAATTGTCGAGTGACAGACCAAATCATTTGGTTCTTGCCTGGGTGACCTGCGGCTTTAGGATAGTGGTAAGTGTGCAAAAGTTTAGTTCAAAGATTCTCAGGAACAAAACACTTACCACTAGGTTTCTCAGGAGGTGCATTGGTTTGTGCAGCCAGGATCTCCTCCCCCAAGGGAGAAGTCAAATTAGTATGTATGGTAGCCAAAATATAGTCAGGAGGTATAACTGGAGTAGGTACAGACTCCTCATTGGACAGAGGTGAAAATTGTCGAGAGAGGACATCAGCCCTAACATTCTTACTACCAGGCAGGTAGGAGACCACATAATTAAATCGAGACAAAAATAGCACCCATCTGGCCTGTAGGGGCGACAAACGTTTTGTTTCAGATAGATAAGTTAAATTCTTGTGGTCAGTAAGAATGAGCACTGGCACGCTAGTACCCTCGAGAAGATGCCTCCATTCCTTGAGTGCCAAAATTATGGCCAGTAATTCCCTGTCGCCAATTTCATAATTGCACTCCGCTGTAGACAATTTCTTAGAGAAGAAACCACACGGATGCAAGGAACCATCAGGCGTAGGACGTTGAGACAAGAGGGCACCTACTCCAGTCTCAGACGCATCGACCTCAAGAACGAAAGGCAGGACAGGGTTAGGATGAGCCAGAACTGGAGCGGCAGCAAAGGCAGTCTTAAGACTATCAAAGGCATCAATGGCAGTAGGTGACCAATGGAGTGGATCATTCTCTTTACGTGTCATGTCTGTGATAGGTTTGACCAAGGAAGAAAAGTTTTTAATAAACTTTCTATAGTAATTGGCAAACCACAAAAAACGTTGAATAGACGAAGACCAACCGGGAGAGGCCACTGCAGAACTGCAGATAACTTGTCAGGATCCATGGAGAACCCTGCAAAAGAGATAACATAACCTAGGAAGGTTACTTGAGTCTGATGGAACTCACATTTCTCAAGTTTACAAAACAGGCCGTTCTCACGTAGTCTCTGAAGAACCCGTGTAACATCAGAACGATGAGCCTCAAGTGTGGGTGAGTGTATGAGGATGTCGTCTAAGTACACCACAACACACTGTTGCAACATATCTCGTAGGACATCATTAATAAATTCCTGAAAAACAGCAGCAGCATAACATAGGCCAAAGGGCATTACAAGATACTCATAATGCCCACTCCTGGTGTTAAATGCTGCTTTCCATTTGTGGTCCTCCTTGATCCTAACGAGATTGTACGCTCCTCTCAAATCAAGCTTAGTAAAGACCGTAGCTCCCTTGAGGTGGTCAAAGAGTTCCGTAATGAGAGGAATAGGGTAAGCATTCTTAATGGTAAGATGATTAAGACCCCTATAATCGATGCATGGTCTTAACTCGCCACCCTTTTTTCTTCACAAAGAAGAAGCCAGCCCCTGCAGGAGAGCAGGATTTGTGGATGATCCCCCGCGACAGAGCATCGGAAACATACTCCTCCATAGCACAATTCTCTGCAACAGACAGAGGGTAAACCCGGCCCCGAGGAGGAATGGCTCCGGGTTGCAGGTCTATGGCACAATCGTAAGACCGGTGAGGAGGCAACGTACCGGCACGCACCTTGTCAAAAATGTCTAGGAACTCTCGGTACTCCTCTGGCAATTGAGATACTGAAGAAGTGCACAAGACTTTAACTGGTTTCTGAAGACAAGTGGAAATACATTGCGGAGACCACGACAAAATTTCGGACCTGAGCCAGTCGAGACTGGGATTGTGCTTTTGGAGCCAGGGATAACCCAGAACAACCGGAAAATGCGGAGAGTTTATCACCTGGAACTGGAGGGTTTCAAAATGGAGAGCCCCAACGGCCATGGACAACGGAGCGGTTTCATGAGTAATGAGTGCGGGCTGAAGGGGCCTGCCATCAATGAAATAGCCCACAGTACCAGAGTCAACAAGAGCCTGGGTGACTATGGAGGAGTCCACCCAGGAAAGGACAACCGTGACCAAAGGTTTCTCCTTTAGCGGTTCCGGGGACAAGGATAAACCACCTAAGGTCTGCCCCTGACAGGACCTTAGGTGTGAGCATTTCCTGGCCGTGTAGGACAAGACTTCAAAAGGTGGCCCTGAAACCCACAATAGAGGCAGAGCCCCTCCCTCCTCTTAAAGGCCCTCTCTGCTGTGGAGAGATGTGTGAATCCCAACTGCATCGGCTCAGCAGTACCTGGTGACTCGGGACCAGGAGGCATGGGAGGAGAGGGAAGCATGGGTGGGAACGAACACGTAGGAGACAATGGTACAGGAGGCTTCCGCAAGCGCTCCTTGAAAGAAGGCCTCTCACTTAGTCTGATGTAAATTAGGATAAAAAAGACACCAATGCCTCGAGATCCTCTGATAAATCTCTGGCAGCAACTTCGTCTGTAATCGCATCAGAGAGCCCATGAAAGAAGGCGGCAACAAGGGCTTCATTGTTGCAGCCTACCTCTGCTGCAAGCGTACGGAACTCAATGGCATACTGAGCAACCGATCTTGTACCTTGCTGAATGGACATGAGTAGTAGTAGCAGCAGAGGAGGAGTGAGCTGGAACATCAAATACCCTTCGAAAGGAGGCCACAAATTCAGGGTAATTTGAAATCACAGGTTTATTAGTCTCCCACAAGGGTTAGCCCAGGCAAGAGCTGTGTCAGAGAGTAACAAGATGAGAAATCCCACCTTAGCTCTGTCAGAGAGAAACGCCTGAGGTAACATCTCAAAGTAAATGCCCACCTGGTTAAAAAACCCTCTGCACTGATTAGGATTGTCTCCATATCGCTGAGGTAGAGGTTGCAGAACCGGACATGCTCCTGGTAGGTATAGGTGCAGCAGCGGAAACAGGAGCAGCCATAACTTGCGGGACACTTTGATCCAAATGTGCAGTGCGAGTCAGCAGGGTTTGCAGGTCTAGTGCAAATTGATCCAAGCGGTGATCCTGTTCATCCATCCTGGAAATTATGGCAGGTAAAGGTGGATTATTAGCACCATCAGGATTCATGGTCCTTGCATAATGTCAGGGTGCCAGGAATCAGACTGAGACGAGAAGTGCAAAAATAATCACACCTTTATTAATAGCAAAAAATAATAAAAAGTCCACAAGTTAAATAACAAGCCAGGAATCAAAACCAGAGCTGGTAGTCAGACAAGCCGAGTCAGGAGCCAAAGCGAGTAGTCAGACGAGCCGGAATCAGGAACAAGGAGAACAGCAGAGTCAGGAACAAGCCAGGGATCAGGAACCAGGAAGGACGTCAGACAGCCAGGTAATACACAGGAGCTCTCACAAACAGGTCTGAGACAACGCAAGGACAAAGCATACTGAACAGAGGCCCTTTAAATAATAAGTGATGACATCACAATTCTGAGACTGCATCCTGTCTCACATGGATGATGTAAACCAGTCTGGCCATAAAAGGAAGTGCAGGAAGTGAGCAGCATCCCCCACAATGCCCCAAGTCAGGAAGAGAGGTGAGTAAAATGGCTGCCAGCAGCAAATGGCAAACAAGTCAGGAAAAAACCCTGACACTAGCTTAGGTTTTATTTCACAGGTAAGTATTTCGTTTTCAATAGGAATTGTTTAGTTAATAATTGTAAATTTAATTTAGATCAAATTTAATTATGTTAATGTTAGGGGGGTTACGGTTAGGTTTATGGTTAGGTTTAGGGGTTAATATAGTTTAATTTAGCTTGTTGCGATGTGCAGGATTTGGTGGTTTAGGGGTTAATAGGTTTATTTAGTTAATAATTGTAAATTTAATTTAGCTATATTTTTATTATGTTAAAGTTATGGGGTGTTAGGGTTGTTAGGGTTACGTTAGGGTTAGGGTTTGGTTTAGGGGTTAATATAGTTTAATTTAGCTTGTTGCAATGAGGGGGGCTGGCGGTTTAGAGGTTAAGAAATGTAGTATTGTGGCGGCGATATCGGGAGCGGCAGATTAGGGGTTAATAATTTTATTTAGGTAGCGGCGATATCAGGAGTGGCAGATTAGGGGTTAATAACTGTAGGCAGGTGCCAGCGATGTTGGGGGCAGCAGATTAGGGGTGTTTAGACGTGAGGTTTATGTTAGGATGTTAGATTTAAACAGTATTTTTATTTCCCTATAGACATCAATGGGACTGCGTTACGGAACTTTTGTTTCCGCGATCGCAGGTGTTTTTTTGCCGGCTCTCCCCATTGATGTCTATGGGGAAATCATGCATGAGCACATCTCAGCAGCGCTCTGATTGTGTGCGGTATGGAGCTCAACGCAACCATATCGCATGCAAAAGGCGTATGTTTGAAAATTTGTAATAGCAGCGCTATAGGAAATTAAATAATGTAATTTTTGTTGCGTTCGTTAATTTCTCTATAGCGCTCAAAACTCGTAATCTATCTTATTATTGGCTAAGTGAAAAAAATGTACTGCACTTATTATGCAGTCACCAACAATAATGAATAAATTACAACAAAAATAGTAATCACCTTAAACAGTGTAACATCACATTAACAAAGAAAAACGTGTGGGATCTGATATTCAAAACCTCTCTGCTCAGTTGAGATATTCTAAAATGATCCACCAGCACTGTGAGATCACTAGAGAATTTTTCTTAAGGCGGATTTTGCTTTACTTCTCCAAGGGGTGTTCCCGGCATTTCTGCATGTGAAGGAGAGACAAGCCAGTGCAATATAGCACTGCATATCATAAGAGTTCTGCTGCATTTACACTTTGTGCTTTACATTTTATATCCCCTTACACTTCAGATTAACTTTTATTACATTTAAACTTTGCACTTTCTATTTTGTATTTTATTTAGTGTACAGCAGTGTATATAGTATTGCGATTTTACAAATGTTGATTATGCTTTCACAGTTTGTGTAACGTTAACAAATTAGGGCTCATTTCCATTAAACCATACTTTGGTTTCTGCGAGGTCGCAAACTGATAAATATGCTGTCAGAGGCAATTTTGTGTATCGACTGCTTCCAATGGTGCGTTACAGCACAATATAAATATTTGTGTGTCCCATAGAAAGTATTAGAAGCCATTAAGCACTAATTTATTCCAGGTTTCCAATGACAAAGTACAAACCGTTAATTCACTGCTGGAGGCTGTGAATACATTGAAAAAAATAACACCAAGCTCAACTAAGTGTAAAGAGGAAAAATTGAGGCCTAGTTCCCACTGAAATTCTAAAACTTGTGTTTCAAGTAAAAAAAAAAGTAATATGTAATATTTATTCTTGCCCCATTTATAAGAATACTTCCACTTATTTTGTTATGGAAATATCAATATGTATTTACATATAAAAATATTTGAAAACACATATCTACAAAATTCAAACTAGGCCTATGCCTAGGACAGCAATAAATATTACATATATTAACTTGCCCAAAATACCAGATAATTGTTAGCATTTTTTGCTTTCACTCCATTTAAACAGAAATAGAGCCTTGCTTTTTTATATTTACCTGTCAAAACGATATATTTTTTAAGTAGACAACCCAAGGTATCGATTTAGGCCCATTTTGGTATATTTTATGCTACCATATTACCACCAAATGCAATCATATAAAAAAAATTACCTTTTTTTTTTTGCTTGTGCAATCATAGCACAAATGATTGTAAAAGCGTCTCTGGAATCCCCTTAGTTCCAAAATAGCAAACATACATTGCTTTGCCATTGTTTTTTGGTAATTAGAGGGCCGCTAACTGCAGCTGCGCACCACACTTCTATTATTCTCTGCAGTGAAGGGGCTATAATCAGGTAGATTGTATATATATAAGTTGTGCGGTATGATAGCCAAAGTACTGCACAACATATATATATACGTCTATTTGGGTTAAGGGGTTAATAAAGTTGAAAATATATTTATAATAAATATTAGTATTTGCTTATTGTTAAAAAATGTGTATTATACATAAGTGTATCTTTGTTTTGGGACCTATATAATTAAATTATTCAATTGAAAATAGCCCAGTCTGTGCCTAATATATGCAGGCCCTTAAAGGTACACTCAAGTCAAAATTAAACTGTCATAATTCAGATAGAGCAGCAATTATTAAACGTCCCAATTTACTTCCATCAACAAAATGTGCACAGTCTTTTTATATTTACACTTTTTGAGTCACCAGCTCCGACTGAGCATGTGCAAGAACTCACATAATATATGTAAAAGCAAGAGACAAATGTATGCAGGCACTAATCCCTAGCTAGCTACCACTATTGTAGGATATGTGTGTATTAATGTTCAAAAATGGATACTAAAGACCACTGCTTCATAACCTGTCCGCCTGCTCTGAGGCGGCAGACAGAAATCAATCCGATCTAATGCGATCGGGTTGATTGACACCCCCTGCTAGCGTATGCTGTCGGCATTTATCAATGTGCAGCAGACATGATCCACTATATCGGATAATGTCCGCTCGCACCATAGTAAATAAGCCTCCAAGGGCAAGATTACATATGCAGCGACGCCCGCAAAAGCCGGTGACGTCGGTTTTTAGTCCAGTTTTGCTATCAAATATACGGCGCCACATATAAATGCGGCGCGTATATTTCACCTGTCGCCCACTATTTTTACTCCCATAAGCTAACATAGAACTGTGTCACAAATCAGTATCACATATTCAGTGCAAGGACTTATGCAACGAAAATGGAAAATTTTTACTACATTTTCACCTCGCCACACTCCATTTTCACCTCGCTGAAAATGTGAGCACCGTAACTCCCTGAAAATAATAACTAACACCTAACGCATGCGCGATATCTATCTACCTGTCAACTGCCAACCCCCCACTGCAATAACTAATAAAGTATATTAACCCCTAATCCGCCAACCCTCCACACTGCTATATTCCTAATAAACAGCTAGATTACGAGTTTTGCGGTACAGCTATACCGCTGAAAAATTGGCCATTGCGAGTGGAATGGCTGGGAACGCATATTACGAGTCGCAGCAGTATAGCTATACTGCAAGCATTTTAGCTTGTAACGCAACGTCCATTCCGCAGTCAAAAAAATGACGTTTGAGTGTGGGATTTCCATAGCACCGGTATTACAGGTTGTGCGGTCCGGCTAAAATGCTTGCGTTACAGCCTATACCGACACGATCCATTCCACCATCTGAGAGCAGAAGTTATTTTTAGTCCGGTTTTGCTATCAAATATATGGCGCCACATATAAATGTGGCGCATATATTTCACCCGTTGCCCGCTATTTTACTCCCATAAACTAACATAGAACCATGTCGCAAATCGGTATCACATATTCAGTGTAAGGACTTACGCAGCGAAAATGGAAAAAATGTACTCCATTTTCACCTCGCCACACTCCATTTTCACCTCACTGAAAATGTGAGCATGTAACTCCCTGAAAATAATAACTAACACCTAATGCATGCGCGATATCTATCTACCTGTCAACTGCCAACCCCCAACGCAATAACTAATAAAGTATATTAACCCCTAATCTGCCAAACCCCCCCAACGCTATATACCTAATAAACAGCTGGATTATGAGTTTTGCGGTACAGCTATACCGCTGACAAATTGGCCATTGCGAGTGGAATGGCTGGGAACGCATATTACGAGTCGCGGCAGTATAGCTATACAGCAAGCATTTTAGCCTGTAACGCAACGTCCATTCCGCACTCAAAAAAATGACTTTTGAGTGTGAGATTTCCATAGCACTGGTATTACAGATTGTGAGGTCCGGCTAAAATGCTTGCGTTACAGCCTATACAGACACGATCCATTCCGCCATCTGAGAGCAGAAGTTATGGATTTTGTATAACAAAAATGTTTTACAAAACTCATAACTAAACTGTTTCAAAGTACACTAACACCCATAAACTACCTATTAACCCCTAAACCTCCACCCTCCCGCATCGCAAACACTATATTAAACCAATTAACCCCTAATCTGCCACCCACCCACATCGCAACTATTAAATCAATTTATTAACCCCTAATCTGCCACCCACCCACTTCGCCAACACTTTTTAAATATATTGACCCCTACACCGCTGCTCCCCGACATCGCCATCACTAGATAAACGTATTAACCGCTAAGCTCCGGGCCCCCAGATCGCTGCCACTAAATAAACCTATTATCCCCTAAACTGCCAGCCCCCCCACATCGTAACTACTAAACTAAACCTATTAACGCCTAAACTGCCGGCCCCCCACATCGCAAAACACTAAATTAAACTATTAACCCCTAAACCTAACACCCCCTAACTTTAAATTAAAATTACAATATAACTATCTTAAAATAAATAAAAACTTACCTGTGAAATAAGAAAAACCTAAGTTTAAACTATAAATTAACCTAACATTACTATTCTAATCAAATTTAAAAAAGCTACCAATTAAAAAATCTAAATTACAAATGTAAAAACCTAACACTACGAAAAATTTAAAAAATCAAAAATTTACAAAAAATAATAAACACTAAATCATGAAAAATAAAAAACACTAATATTACAAAAAATAATAAATGAAATGATCAAAAATAAAAACAATTACACCTAATCTAATAGCCCTATAAAAATTAAAAAAAGCCTTCAGCTCTTTTACACTTTGCCCAAAGCCCTAATCTGAAAAAAAAAACACCCCAAAAAGTAAAAAAAATACCTAACACTAACCTCAGAATATCTACATGAAAAAAGATTTCAAAGAGCCTTGTTATTTTAATCAAAACGTAAAACAGCAAACTTTATTGTGCATAAGGTTAAAAACACACAGGAGACGATAAAAAATTCCATAAGGCCAAACAGAAAAACGGTACAACACTGTAATCATAGACAATGATGTTGTACGGCGGATTAGGGGTTAGGTTAATAGCTTTTATTTAGTGTCGGTGATGTCGGGGAGCAGCAGATTAGGGGTGTTCAGACTTGGGGTTTATGTTAGGGTGTTAGATTTAAATGTAACTTTCTTTTCCCCATAAACATCAATGGGGTTGCATGACGGCGATCTCCATTCCGAACTAACACTTTCTCCCCATTGATGTCTATGGGGGAAAGCGTGCACAAGCACGTCAAATCACCCTTGGCTTTTGTGCGGTATGGAGCTTAACGCACCATAATGCACATCACAGAGAGGCTTTTCAGTAACTCGTAATTGCAGCGATAAGGAGTGTGAAATAACGCTATTTTATTGGCGTTATTTTTGCACCCTGTTTAGCGCAAAACTTGTAATCTAGGTGAAAATGATTAACCCCCAAACCGCCATCATCCCACAACGCAAAATACCTTAATAAACTATTAACCTCTAATCCGCCATTCACCCATATTGCAAAATACCTATTAAAACTATTAACCCCTAAACCGCCATCCCCACCAATGAAATAAAATTAATTAACCTATTAACTGCGCCAACCCCCCACAAAGCAAATAACTAATTTAATTACTAAGCCTGCTTTTGTGCTTTGAAACCACAGCCTATTACAATGGGTTGAACTTAAAGGTGATATCAGATCTCATTATGTTATCACTTTATGTACACAGACTTGCTTCCTTATCTTATATTTGTCTGGAACACCAAAGCTCAATACATAGAGAGAACAATGGAAAATGATCATTTTAATACTTAACAATCCTGCACCCCACTAGCAGTGTAACTTCTTCTGCTAGATGTGTTTACTTAGGCTTGTCAATAGCGTATACTCCAGTATAGAAATTTTCAGTATAGGTTGGGATACCACAGGCTACTTCGGCTATTTCAAATGCGGAAATAGGAATAAAGGAGATACTTGTAAACAATTTAATACACTCTAGCAGGTAAAATGGATTATTGGGAATAATTTAAAGGGGAGAACAATTTTTGGGTGAACTGTCCCTTTAACCCAAATTACATTAAATTAAAAAATACTAATTTACAACTAAAATAAAAAACTAACATTACTTTAAAAATAAAAAATAGAAATAAAATTACAAAAAATAAAAAGTCTCACATTGCAGAAAATAATAAACCAAATTATCAAAAATTAAAAAATTAAACCTAATCCCTATCGGCTAGATTTAGAGTTGGGCGGTAGCCGTCAAAACCAGCGTTAGAGGCTCCTAACGCTGGTTTTTACCACCCTCTGGTATTTGGAGTCAGTCAGGAAAGGGTCTAACGCTCACTTTGCAGCCGCGACTTTTCCATACCGCAGATCCCCCTACGCCATTTGCGTATCCTATCTTTTCAATGGGATCTTTCTAACGCCGGTATTTAGAGTCGTGGCTGAAGTGAGCGTTAGAAATCTAACGACAAAACTCCAGCCGCAGAAAAAATACAGGAGTTAAGAGCTTTCTGGGCTAACGCCGGTTTATAAAGCTCTTAACTACTGTGCTCTAAAGTACACTAACACCCATAAACTAGCTATGTACCCCTAAACCGAGGCCCCCCTACACCGCCGCCACTCTATTAAATTTTTTTAACCCCTAATCTGCCGCTCCGTACACCGCCGCCAGCTACATTATCCCTATGTACCCCTAATCTGCTGCCCCTAACATCGCCGACACCTACATAATATTTATTAACCCCTAATCTGCCCCCCCCAATGTCGCCGCTACCTTACCTACACTTATTAACCCCTAATCTGCCGACCGAACCGCATCGCTACTATAATAAAGTTATTAACCCCTAATCCGCCTCACTCCCACCTCAATAACCCTATAATAAATAGTATTAATCCCTAATCTGCCCTCCCTAACATCGCCGACACCTAACTTCAAACATTAACCCCTAATCTGCCGACTGGAGCTCACCACTATTCTAATAAATTTTTTAACCCCTAAAGCTAAGTCTAACCCTAACACTAACACCCCCCTAAGTTAAATATAATTTTTATCTAACAAAATAAATTAACTATTATTAAATAAATTAATCCTATTTAAAACTAAATACTTACCTGTAAAATAAACCCTAATATAGCTACAATATAAATTATAATTATATTGTAGCTATTTTAGGATTAATATTTATTTTACAGGCAACTTTGTAATTATTTTAAACAGGTACAATAGCTATTAAATAGTTAAAAACTATTTAATAGCTAAAATAGTTAAAATAATTACAAAATTACCTGTAAAATAAATCCTAACCTAAGTTACAATTAAACCTAACACTACACTATCAATAAATTAATTAAATAAAATACCTACGATTATCTACAATTAAACCTAACACTACACTATCAATAAAATAATTAAATACAATACCTACAAATAACTACAATTAAATAAACTAACTAAAGTACAAAAAATAAAAAAATATTTACAAACATTAGAAAAATATTACAACAATTTTAAACTAATTACACCTACTCTAAGCCCCCTAATAAAATAACAAAGACCCCCAAAATAAAAAAATGCCCTACCCTATTCTAAATTAAAAAAGTTCAAAGCTCTTTTACCTTACCAGCCCTGAAAAGGGCCAATTTGCGGGGCATGCCCCTAATAATTCAGCTCTTTTGCATGTAAAAAAAAACATACAATACCCCCCCCAACATTACAGCCCATCACCCACATACCCCTAATCTAACCCAAACCCCCCTTAAATAAACCTAACAGTAAGCCCATGAAGATCTTCCTACCTTATCTTCACCATGCCAGGTTCACCGATCGCTCCAGGCTCCAAAATCTTCATCCAAGCCCAAGCGGGGGCTGGCGATCCATAATCCGGCTGAAATCTTCTATCAAGCAGCGGCTGAAGAGGTCCAGAAGAGGCTCCAAAGTCTTCATCCTATCCAGGAAGAAGAGGAGATCCGGACCGGCAACCATCTTGATCCAAGCGGCATCTTCTATCTTCATCCGATGAGGAACGGCTCCATCTTGAAGACCTCCAGCGCGGATCAATCTTCTTCCGACGTCCAACTGAAGAATGAAGGTTCCTTTAAGGGACGTCATCCAAGATGGCGTCCCTCGAATTCCGATTGGCTGATAGGATTCTATCAGCCAATCGGAATTCGAGGGACGCCATCTTGGATGACGTCATTTAAAGGAACTGTCATTCGGCGAGTAGGCGTTGGTTGAAGAGGTTGGATCCGCATCGGCTAGGAAGAAGATGGCTCCGCTCCGCTCCGGAAGAAAGAAGATTGAAGATGCCGCTTGATAGAAGACTTCATCCCGATGATGGACTTCCGACTTCAGCCCGATGATGGAGTTCTTCAGCTGCCGCTTGGATCAAGACTTCGAACCCTCTTCTCGACCGATCGCTGAATCCGGTGAGGTGAAGACAAGGTAGGGAGATCTTCAGGGGCTTAGTGTTAGGTTTATTTAAGGGGGGTTTGGGTTAGATTAGGGGTATGTGGGTTGTGGGTTGTAATGTTGGGGGGGTATTGTATGTTTTTTTTTTACAGGCAAAAGAGCTGAATTCTTTGGGGCATGCCCCGCAAATAGCCCTTTTAAGGGCTGGTAAGGTAAAAGAGCTTTGATCTTTTTTAATTTAGAATAGGGTAGGGTATTTTTTATTTTGGGGGGCTTTGTTATTTTATTAGGGGGCTTAGAGTAGGTGTAATTAGTTTAAAATTGTTGTAATATTTTTCTAATGTTTGTAAATATTTTTTTATTTTTTGTAACTTAGTTCTTTTTTATTTTTTGTACTTTAGTTAGTTTATTTCATTGTATTTATTTGTAGGTATTGTATTTAATTAATTTATTGATAGTGTAGTGTTAGGTTTAATTGTAGGTAATTATAGGTATTTTATTTAATTAATTTATTGATAGTGTAGTGTTAGGTTTAATTGTAGATAATTGTAGGTATTGTATTTAATTAATTTATTGATAGTGTAGTGTTAGGTTTAATTGTAACTTAGGTTAGGATTTATTTTACAGGTAATTTTGTAATTATTTTAACTAGGTAACTATTAAATAGTTATTAACTATTTAATAGCTATTGTACCTGGTTAAAATAAATACAAAGTTGCATGTAAAATAAATATTAATCCTAAAATAGCTACAATATAATTATAATTTATATTGTAGCTATATTAGGGTTTATTTTACAGGTAAGTATTTAGCTTTAAATAGGAATAATTTATATAATAAGAGTTAATTTTGTTAGATTTAAATTATATTTAACTTAGGGGGGTGTTAGCGTTAGGGTTACACTTAGCTTTAGGGGTTAATCCATTTATTAGACTAGCGGCGAGAACCGATCTGCAGATTAGGGGTTAATTATTGTAGGTAGCTGGCGGCGACGTTGTGGGGGGCAGATTAGGGGTTAATAAATATAATATAGGGGTCGGCGGTGTTAGGGGCAGCAGATTAGGGGTACATAGGTATAATGTAGGTTGCGACGGTATACGGAGCGGCAGATTAGGGGTTAAAAAAAATATGCAGGTGTCAGCGATAGCGGGGGTGGCAGATTAGTGGGTAATAAGTGTAAGGTTCGGGGTGTTTAGACTCAGGGTACATGTTAGGGTGTTAGGTGCAGACATAGGAAGTGTTTCCCCTTAGTAAACAATGGGGTTGCGTTAGGAGCTGAACGCTGCTTTTTTGCAGGTGTTAGGTTTTTAACAGTTCAAACTTCCCCATTGTTTCCTATGGGGGAATCGTGCACGAGCACGTTTTTTAAGCTGGCCGCGTCCGTAAGCAACGCTGGTATTGAGAGTTGCAGTGGCGGTAAATATGATCTACGCTCCCTTTTTTGGAGCCTAACACAGCCATTCTGTGAACTCTAAATACCAGCGTTATTTAAAAGGTGCGGGGGAAAAAAAACATGCGTAGCTAACGCACCCCTTTGGCCACAGAACTCTAAATCTAGCCATTAGAAAATAAAAAAGCCCCCCAAAATAAAAACACCCCCTAATCTAATCTTAAATACCAATAGCCCTTACAAGGGCCTTTTGTAGGGCATTGCCCTAAATTAAACAGCTATTTTACCTCTAAAAAATACTGTTGCCCTAACCCCCCCACCCACCCGACCCCCCAAAATAAAAAAACTAACACTAAAAAAAACTAAACTACTCAAAATGCCCTAAAGGGGCATTTGTATGGACATTGCCCTCAAAAGGGCATTCAGTTATTTTACAAGTGCCCATGAAATCCCTAATCTAAAAAAGAAGGCTTCATCTTCGGACTTCAGGTTATTTTGGGGTTATTTTTTGTTTTGTTTTTTTCATTTTTAAATGTTAGTTGTTTTTTTTTTACTGTTTAGAGGTAAAAGAGCTGTTTAACTTAGGGCAATGCCCTACAAAAGGCCATTTTAAGGGCTATTGGTAGTTTAGATTAGATTAGGGGGTATTTTTATTTTGGGGGGGGCTTTTTATTTTCATAAGGATTTTGTTTAACTTTTTAATTTTTGACAATTTGGTTTATTATTTTCTTTAATGTTAGACTTTTTTACTTTTTTTAAATTTTTTTGTAATTTTAGATTAATTTAAACTTAGGTTAGGTTTTTTATTTTAATTATAATTTAATATTTTTTTAATTTTAGGCAATTGGGGTTAATTTAGGAGGTGTTAGGTTAGGGAGCTTAGTAATTAAATTACGGCTAGATTACGAGTTTTGCGTTATGAGTGAAAAACTAAATTTATGCTTACCTGATAAATTACTTTCTTTTACGATATGACGAGTACACGGATTTCATCCTTACTTGTGGGATATTAACCTCCTGCTAACAGGAAGTGGCAAAGAGCACCACAGCAGAGCTGTATGTATAGCCCCTCCCCTCCCTTCCCCTCCACCTCCAGTCATTCGGCCGAAGGTTATAGGAAGAGAAAAGGAAAGGCTAAAAAGGTTCAGAGGTGACTGAAGTTTTCAAAAAATATAAAGAAAAACTGTCTTAAAAAGAACAGGGTGGGCCGTGGACTCATCATATCGTAATAGAAAGTAATTTATCAGGTAAGCATAAATTTAGTTTTCTTTTACAAAGTTATGACGAGTCCACGGATTTCATCCTTACTTGTGGGAAACCAATACCAAAGCAATTGGACACGGATGAAAAGGAGGGACAAGACGGGAACCTAAACGGAAGGCACCGCTGCTTGAAGAACCTTTCTCCCAAAGATAGCCTCAGAGGAAGCAAAAGTATCAAATTTGTAAAATTTGGAAAAAGTGTGAAGGGAGGACCAAGTCGCAGCCTTACAAATCTGTTCAACAGATGCATCGTTTTTAAAAGCCCATGTGGAAGCCACAGCCCTAGTAGAATGAGCTGTAATTCTTTCAGGAGGCTGCTGTCCAGCAGACTCATATGCCAGGTGGATGATACTTCTCAGCCAAAAAGAGAGGTAGCCGTAGCTTTCTGACCCCTACGCTTTCCGGAATAAACAATGAATAATGAAGATGATTGACGGAAATCCTTAGTTGCCTGTAAGTAAAACTTTAAGGCACGGACCACGTCCAAGTTATGTAACAGACGCTCCTTCTTAGAAGAAGGATTAGCAAACAAGGAAGGAACAACAATTTCCTGATTAATGTTCTTATCTGAAACAACCTTAGGAAGAAATCCAGGTTTGGTACGTAAAACCACCTTATCAGAATGAAATATAAGATAAGGCGAATCACATTGTAATGCTGAAAGCTCAGAAACTCTTCGAGCAGAAGAAATAGCAACTAAAAACAGAACTTTCCAAGATAACAATTTAATATCTATGGAATGCATGGTTCAAACAGAACCCCCTGAAGAACTCAAAGAACTAAATTCAAACTCCAGGGAGGATTAATAGGTCTAAATACAGGCTTAATCCTAGATAGAGCCTGACAAAAAGACTGAACATCTGGTACATTTGCCAAACTTTTGTAAAACAGAATTAACAAAGCTGAAATTTGTCCCTTTAAGGAACTCGCTGATAACCCTTTCTCCAATCCTTCTTGGAGAAAAGACAGAATCCTAGGAATCCTAACTTTACTCCATGAATAACCCTTGGATTCACACCAATAAAGATATTTACGCCATATCTTATGATAGATTTTTCTAGTGACAGGCTTTCTAGACTTTGGTATTGATAACTGAATCAGAGAATCCTCGCTTAGATAAAATCAAGCGTTCAATCTCCAGGCAGTCAGCTGCAGAGAAATTAGATTTGGATGTTGGAAAGGACCTTGAATGAGAAGGTCCTGTCTCAATGGAAGTTTCCACGGTGGCAGAGAGGACATGTCCACTAGATCCGCATACCAAGTCCTGCATGGCCACGCAGGCGCTATCAGGATCACTGAAGCTCTCTCCTGTTTGATTCGAGCAATCACGCGTGGGCGGAGAGAAAACGGCGGATACACATAAGCTAGGCTGAACAACCAAGGCACTGCCAAGGCATCTATCAGTTCAGCCTGAGGATCCCTTGACCGGGATCCATATCTTGGAAGCTTGGCATTCTGTTGGGATGCCATCAAATCCAATTCCGATCTGCCCCATCTGAGAATCAATGAGGCAAATACCTCTGGTTGAAGTTCCCACTCCCCCGGATGAAAAGTCTGTCGACTTAGAAAATCTGCTTCCCAGTTCTCTACTCCTGGGATGTAGATCACTGACAGATGACAAGAGTGGGCCTCCGCCCAACTGATTTTCTTGGATACCTCTATCATCACTAAGGAACTCCTTGTTCCCCCTTGAAGATTGACATATGCCACAGTCGTGGTGTTGTCTGACTGAAATCTGATGAATTTGGCCGAAGCCAACTGAGGCCATGCCTGAAGCGCATTGAAAATTGCTCTCAGTTCCAGAATATTGATTGGAAGAAGAGACTCCACTTGAGTCAAAACATCCTGAGCCTTCAGGGATTTCCAAACTGCACCCCAGCCCAGAAGGCTGGCATCTGTTGTCACTATTACCCACGAGGGTCTGCGGAAACAAGTCCCTTGGGACAGATGATCCGGCAACAACCACCAAAGAAGAGAGTTTCTGGTCTCTTGATCCAGATTTATCTGAGGAGATAAATCCACATAATCCCCATTCCACTGTCCGAGCATGCACAGTTGCAGTGGTCTGAGATGAAAGCGAGCAAACGGAACGATGTCCATTGCCGCTACCATTAATCCAATAACTTCCATACACTGAGCCACTGATGACCGAGGAATGGACTGAAGTGCTCGGCAAGTATTTAGAATCCTTGATTTTCTGACCTCCGTCAGAAATATTTTCATGGCTACCGAGTCTATCAGAGTTCCCAAGAAAGGAACCCTTGTCTGTGGGACAAGTGAACTCTTCTCTATGTTCACCTTCCAGCCGTGAGTTCTCAGAAAAGACAACACTGTGTCCGTGTGAGATTTTGTCAGATGATATGTTGACGCCTGAATCAGAATGTTGTCCAGATAAGGTGCCACTGCTATTCCTCGCGGTCTGAGAACCGCCAAAAGAGATCCTAGAACCTTTGTGAAGATTCTGGGTGCTGTGGCCAATCCGAAGGGAAGAGCCACAAATTGATAATGTTTGTCCAGAAAGGCAAACCTTAGAAACTGATGATGATCCTTGTGGATAGGAATATGGAGGTAAGCATCCTTCAAGTCCACGGTAGTCATATATTGACCCTCCTGGTTCATTGGTAAAATTGTTCGTATTGTCTCCATCTTGAATGATGGAACTCTTAGAAATTTGTTTAGACACTTGAGATCTAAAATGGGTCTGAACGTTCCCTCCTTTTTGGGAACCAAAAATAGGTTTGAGTAAAACCCCTGTCCCTGTTCCAATTTTGGAACTGGACAAATTACTCCCATAGTAGAAAGGTCTTTTACACAGCGTAAGAACGCCTCTCTTTTTATCTGGTTTGCAGATAACTTTGAAAGATGAAATCTCCCTCTTGGGAGAAAGTCCTTGAATTCCAATAGATAACCGTGGGTCACTATTTCTAGTGCCCAGGGATCCTGAACATCTCTTGCCCAAGCCTGAGCAAAGAAAGAGAGTCTGCCCCCTACTAGACCCAGTCCCGAATCGGGGGCCGCCCCTTCATGCTGTCCTAGGAGCAGGAGCGGGCTTTTTGGATTGTTTACCCTTATTGCAGTTCTGATAAGGTCTCCAGGCTGACTTAGATTGGATAAAATTCCCTTCCTGCTTTGAGGAAGAAGAAGAAGCGGGGGGTCCTCCTTTAAAGTTCTGAAAGGAATGAAAATTATTCTGTTTACCCCTCATTTTAACCGACTTATCCTGAGGTAGGGCATGGCCTTTACCTCCTGTAATATCAGAAATGATTTCTTTTAATTCTGGCTCGAAAAGGGTCTTACCTTTAAAGGGAATAGCTAAAAAGCTTGGGCGCAATCCGATATACGGCGTAGTTTGCGGCGCAAGCGAGGGAACCCCTGTCGCCCGTAGTTTCAGCTCGCAACTCGAGCTATCCAATATACCCCGCCGGCAATTGCTAAAGTGCCGTAAGTCGGATAAACTTGCGATGTCCAGAAATCTGCGTAAGTACAAATTTCTGGAGTCGCCAGTGACTTACGGCACTTTAGAAACTGCCGGCGCCTACAAAAACTGACTAAAGTATTAAATCTCCCGTACTGTCTAACATGCCTCCCAAACATAGCCCGACACGTATACCCCTCTATCCGCTATCCCCCTCACTCTCCTAATAATAAATGTATTAACCCCTAAACCGCCGCTCCCGGACCCCGCCGCACCTAATAAAGTTATTAACCCCTAAACTGCCGCTCCCGGACCCCGCCACCACCTACATTAACTACCCCCTAATGTGAGCCCCTTACACCGCCGCCACCTACATTACCTACCCCCTAATGTGAGCCCCTTACACCGCCGCCACCTACATTACCTACCCCCTAATGTGAGCTCCTTACTCCGCCGCCACCTACATTACCTACCCCTTAATGTGAGCTCCTACCCCACCGCCACCTACATTACCTACCCCCTAATGTGAGCTCCTTACACCGCCGCCACCTACATTACCTACCCCCTAATGTGAGCCCCTTACACCGCCGCCACCTACATTACCTACCCCCTAATGTGAGCCCCTTATACCGCCGCCACCTACATTATCTACCCCCTAATGTGAGCTCCTACCCTGCCGCCACCTACATTACCTACCCCCTAATGTGAGCCCCTTACACCGCCGCCACCTACATTACCTACCCCCTAATGTGAGCTCCTACCCCGCCGCCAGCTATATTAAAATTATTAACCCCTAATCTAATCCCCCTACCCCGCCGCCAGCAATATTAAAATTATTAACCCCTAATTTAATCCCCCTACCCCGCCACCAGCTATATTAAATACATTAACCCCTAATCTAATCCCCCTACCCCGCCACCAGCTATATTAAATACATTAACCCCTAATCTAATCCCCCTACCCCGCCGCCAGCTATATTAAAATTATTATCCCCTAATTTAATCCCCCTACCCCGCCGCCAGCTATATTAAATACATTAACCCCTAATCTAATCCCCATACCCCGCCGCCAGCTATATTAAAATTATCAACCCCTAATTTAATCCCCCTACCCCGCCGCCAGCTATATTAAATACATTAACCCCTAATCTAATCCCCCTACCCTGCCGCCAGCTATATTAAATACATTAACCCCTAATCTAATCCCCCTACACCGCCGCCACCTATATTAACTATATTAACCCTAATTTTATTAGGGTTAATATAGTTATTATATTATATATATTAACTATATTAACCCTAATTATATTAGGGTTAATATAGTTAATATAGTTATTATATTATACAGGGAGTGCAGAATTATTAGGCAAGTTGTTTTTTTGAGGATTAATTTTATTATTGAACAACAACCATTTTCTCAATGAACCCACAAAACTCATTAATATCAAAGCTGAATAGTTTTGGAAGTAGTTTTTAGTTTGTTTTTAGTTATATCTATTTTAGGGGGATATCTGTGTGTGCAGGTGACTATTACTGTGCATAATTATTAGGCAACTTAACAAAAAACAAATATATACCCATTTCAATTATTTATTTTTACCAGTGAAACCAATATAACATCTCAACATTCACAAATATACATTTCTGACATTCAAAAACAAAACAAAAACAAATCAGTGACCAATATAGCCACCTTTCTTTGCAAGGACACTCAAAAGCCTGCCATCCATGGATTCTTTCAGTGTTTTGATCTGTTCACCATCAACATTGCGTGCAGCAGCAACCACAGCCTCCCAGACACTGTTCAGAGAGGTGTACTGTTTTCCCTCCTTGTAAATCTCACATTTGATGATGGACCACAGGTTCTCAATGGGGTTCAGATCAGGTGAACAAGGAGGCCATGTAATTAGATTTTCTTCTTTTATACCCTTTCTTGCCAGCCACGCTGTGGAGTACTTGGACGCGTGTGATGGAGCATTGTCCTGCATGAAAATCATGTTTTTCTTGAAGGATGCAGACTTCTTCCTGTACCACTGCTTGAAGAAGGTGTCTTCCAGAAACTTGCAGTAGGACTGGGAGTTGAGCTTGACTCCATCCTCAACCCGAAAAGGCCCCACAAGCTCATATTTGATGATACCAGCCCAAACCAGTACTCCACCTCCACCTTGCTGGCGTCTGAGTCGGACTGGAGCTCTCTGCCCTTTACCAATCCAGCCACGGGCCCATCCATCTGGCCCATCAAGACTCACTCTCATTTCATCAGTCCATAAAACCTTAGAAAAATCAGTCTTGAGATATTTCTTGGCCCAGTCTTGATGTTTCAGCTTGTGTGTCTTGTTCAGTGGTGGTCGTCTTTCAGCCTTTCTTACCTTAGCCATGTCTCTGAGTATTGCACACCTTGTGCTTTTGGGCACTCCAGTGATATTGCAGCTCTGAAATATGGCCAAACTGGTGGCAAGTGGCATCTTGGCAGCTGCACGCTTGACTTTTCTCAGTTCATGGGCAGTTATTTTGCGCCTTGGTTTTTCCACATGCTTCTTGCGACCCTGTTAACTATTTTGAATGAAACGCTTGATTGTTCGATGAACACGCTTCAGAAGCTTTGCAATTTTAAGAGTGCTGCATCCCTCTGCAAGAGATCTCACTATTTTTTACTTTTCTGAGCCTGTCAAGTCCTTTTTTTTTTTTTTTTTTTTTTTTAATATTTAGAATATTTATTTTAGTTACAACAATGTGTAATTGCCCAATATCCATATAATTAGAAAAAGAGAGATTTTCTTTTTAAATTCCCTGCTTCATATGAACCTTTTATAATTTTACACCTCATGATAAGCAATTTCTTTCCTATCACGCAATGCTATTTTTCTTGTCATTCTGGGTTGGCATAAAATATGTGGATGACATCTGATATTTCAGCATTGATTTGAAAAAACAAGAAAATGTAATTTTTTTTTTTTTTATAGGTTTTTTTTTATTGAGGTTATTGACAAAACAACATCAAATAAACATGTTACATAGGTATTCAAAAACATTCTTTTAGACTATGACATTACTTAGGAGTGCAAAACTATGCTATAGTCACATGCAGGTAGAGATTTTTCATGAGAAAACCCAAAGCAACATCTCCATATTTATATGTAACAGGCAAAACTGAAACCTCATTTTCTATTTTATAATATTTTCCTCTCCTAATAAAAGAAGCCACTTTTGGACTCCTGTCATCTAAAATGATGTCTAGAGGAAATAGAGTGATAAAAATGGTCTCTCTTGAACCTATGGTAGATTCGAATAAAATTTTCAACTGATATAAGCTTCTGAAACATTTAGAAATATTCAAGCTACATCTTCAAACTTTGTTATGTTTCGGAACATGCTATAGGTATATATAACTATTGTTACAACGTATATGAAATTAAGGAATGTCACAAAGATATTTTTAATAAAGGTTGCGATACATGCAAGATAGATCGCTTAGGTAGTCCTACCAAACAGGTAGGTACATTATATAGGGATGGGGGGGAGGGGGGAAGGTGGTCATTTAGATGAGGTAGATAGTATTGACCAAAAGCCATGGAAGTAGAATAAGGCTCATCGTGTAAGGAGACTTAAAAGATAAATAATCATTTGACTTCGGCTAGAGTGGGCTATAATATGAATATGTACATATTGGTGGAACAGAGAAAATCAGTTTTAATAGAAGTTTGTAGTTAGACCCTGAGGAGACAAACCAAGTTTAAGTGTTCAGAAATAGGAGCTGATTAGATGGTAGCTCATTAGATATGGAGTGAGTTGGTAAAAGGAGACGTATTATATATACTCGCTGTATCTACTTTAAAAATTTAACAACATACCTAGGACCCTTTTGCAAAATAGAAGCATCTCTGACACAGGATAATTGTTATTGCAACGTAGAGCAAGATCTAGAACTCTTCTATAGGGCTATACACTAGTATAATATAGGCGCCATGCTGCCCCGGCCGCAGGCAGCAGAGCACCCTAGTTAAAATCTGTGTCCAACTCCAGGGACAAGTATAGTGTATAAGAGTCAGCAAAAGGTCCATGAAGGCGAACTGTGCTGCTTACTGACTAGCCTTGTAGCACTTCCTGCTCATATTCTGGTACATTGAAGAGGAAATGTTAAACTAATAGGAATGACTGCTATTCCAAACATCAATAAACAACAATATTAAGGAGGTTTAGAGTGTAGTTATGCCAAGCTGTATCAATAGTTAAAGCTGGGAGTATAGTTAAGTTAGGGAGAATGGCATTTCCACCCATTTGTGTTTTTATACCCTGACATCTAGATATGGGCCCTATATCCAAACGGCAGCCATGTGCATAAGTGAATAATTCCTGATGGGTGTCTGCACAACCTCCCCACACCCCTTAAATGACAATTTTAATACCCTTGATGTTGTAAGAATGATCTAAGCTTAAGGTTTCATTAGCTTCACTAGGTAGTAAATTGCTATTAAATGCGAGCTAATCTATTAAACAATCTCTGAGGTGCTGTTCCTATCCACTCTACTTAACATTCTCTGATGGATCAAACATTTCTGACGTCCCATAGTACTTGAGTCCTGTGAAAAAAAGAATAATTAAAACGAGCGACAAGCATGCATACTAATAACCAGTGAGAAAACAAATGGCAAAACATAGACAAAAATAAAACACAGATAGTGTCCCTATGTTCTATACGTCCAGAAAAGTCACTTCTTCTGGGGCACTGCAGCTATGGCGAAATTAACCAATGCCCTCCTTGAGGATAGAGGAAACACACTGCTTTGGGAAACAAATGTTTTTAAACTGTGACCTCTTTTGTTGTGGGAGCTTGCCAAAGTCTGCTGCAAACATGTCGATATTGTCCAGTACGGCAAATCCCTCCAAGATGCTATCTTTGCTGAGGCCAACCATTGCTGGGAGCATAGTGGAAACAGAGTTCACTCCGGTCCCCACTGCTTCTCTACCGCATCTCTGTGGGGAATTGGGTGTAGCAATAACGGATGGCGTTTCTATACATTGCCGGGTCAGGTCATTAGTAAGTGTCCGTGGAGCATTTGTATCCTGCCCAGGGTCAATATTTGCTGTGCTTGCCGATTCCCGATCTATCTTTTCAGCCTCGGGTCTTAAAGTTAGGTCAGCGGTGGAAGCTTGAGCAGTATATTGCAAATTTATTTCCGCAACTCCTCTCCATGCTGTCTTCACGCAGGCCTCAAGGCTCATAAAATGATCCTGTATCAGGCAGAACATCGAATCCAAAAGAGTGCCGCTGTAGAGCTCCATCTTGGTTCCACCTCACTTCACTAGCTTTTGTATAGGTCCACAGTCTCTTTGGCTAGGTCTCCTCTAGGTCCTGAAGCGTAGCTGCCCCACGAGGCGCTCCCGCTATGGCCGCTCAGAAAATGTTCAGCTTCCTCGATCGCTAGTGTTTCCAAGCCTCTTTTTCTCTAACATAAGTGTCTCAGGGTTTTGGCCAAACTATAAGTAGCAGATTGGACTGGTCTGAGCGGTCAGATGTAGTTTTAAAAGTAGTAGTTAGCCGGAGCTATGAGATTGTGTGACCACTCTGTCCCAGTGCTGGCTCCGCCCCGTCAAGTCCTTCTTTTGACCCATTTTGCCAAAGGAAAGGAAGTTGCCTAATAATTATGCACACCTGATATAGGGTGTTGATGTCATTAGACCACACCCCTTCTCATTACAGAGATGCACATCACCTAATATGCTTAATTGGTAGTAGGCTTTCGAGCCTATACAGCTTGGAGTAAGACAACATGCATAAAGAGGATGATGTGGTCAAAATACTCATTTGCCTAATAATTCTGCACTCCCTGTATATATATTAACTATATTAACCCTATCTAACTCTAACACCCCTAACTTAATTATTATTAAAATAAATCTAAATAATATTAATAATATTAACTAAATTATTCCTATTTAAATCTAAATACTTACCTATAAAATAAACCCTAAGATAGTTACAATATAATTAATAATTACATTGTAGCTATTTTACGGTTTATACTTATTTTACAAGTAACTTGGTATTTATTTTAACTAGGTACAATAGCTATTAAATAGTTAATAACTATTTAATAGCTACCTTGTTAAAATAATTACCAATTTACCTGTAAAATAAATCCTAACCTAAATTACAAATACACTTAGACTATCAATAAATTAAATAAACTGCAAATATCTAAACTAAAATACAATTAAATACACTAAACTAAATTACAAAAAACCCCCACTAAATTACAAAAAATAAAAAAAGATTACAAGAATTTTAAGCTACTTACACCTCATCTAAGCCCCCCAATAAAATAATAAAGCCCCCCAAAATAAAAAAATGCCCTACCTTATTCTAAATTAAAAAGTAACCAGCTCTTTTACCAGCCCATAAAAGGGCTTTTTGCGGGGCATTTCCCCAAAGTAATCAGCTCTTTTGCCTGTAAAAAAAAAAACACAATACCACCCCCCAACATTACAACCCACCACCCACATACCCCTACTCTAAACCCACCAAAACCCCCCTTAAAAAAACCTAACACTAACCCCCAGAAGATCTCCCTACCTTGAGTCGTCTTCACCCAGCCGGGCCGAACTCTTCATCCAGATGTGGTCCTCCATCCCGTCGATGTCTTCATCCAAGCGGCAAAGAAGAGGACCTCCATCGGGGCAAAGTCTTCCTCCAAGCGGCATCTTCAATCTTCTTTCTTCCGGCTTCTTCAGACCTCCGACGTGGAACATCCAGCTGGCCCGACGACTGAACGACGAATGAAGTTTCCTTTAAATGACGTCATCCAAGATGGCATCCCTCGAATTCCGATTGGCTGATAGGATTCTATCAGCCAATCGGAATTAAGGTAAGAAAATCTGATTGGCTGATTCAATCAGCCAATCAGATTCAAGTTCAATCCGATTGGCTGATCCAATCAGCCAATCAGATTGAGTTTGCATTCTATTTGCTGTTCCGATCAGCCAATAGAATGCAAGCTCAATCTGATTGGCTGATTGAATCAGCCAATCAGATTTTCTTACCTTAATTCCGATTGGGGGGGCTATTTCTTCAGGCTTAGCTCCGGACATTGCAGTCTATATAATAAACATATTAACCCCCTAAACTGCTGCACTCCCGCATCGCAAACACTAGTTAAATATTATTAACCCCTAATCTGCTGCCCCCAATGTCGCCGCCACTATACTAAAGTTATTAACCCTTAAACCTAACCCTAAGTCTAACTCTAACCCTAACACCCACTAACTTTAACATAATTAAAATAAATCTAAATAAAAAATTTACAATTATTACCTAAATAATTCATATTTAAAAATAAATACTTACCTATAAAATAAAACCTAAGCTAGCTACAATATTACTAATAGTTACATTGTAGCTATCTTAGGTTTTATTTTTATTTCACAGCTAAGTTTGTATTTATTTTAACTAGGTAGACTAGTTACTAAATAGTTATTAACTATTTGCTAACTACCTAGTTAAAATAAATACACATTTACCTGCAAAATAAAACATAACCTGCCTCACACTAACACCTAATATTACACTCAAATTAACTAAATTACATTAATTAAATACAATTAACTAAATTACAAAAAAAAAAAAAACACTAAATTACACACAATAAAAAATAAATTATCAAATATTTAAACTAATTACACCTAATCTAATAGTCCTATCAAAATAAAAAGCCCCCCCAAAATAAAAAAAAAATAAAAGGGCCTTTTGCAGGGCATTGCCCCAAAGATATCAGCTCTTTTACCTATAAAAAAAAAATACAAACAATCCCCAACAGTAAAACCCAACACCCACACAACCAAACCCCCCAAATAAAATCCTATCTAAAAAACCTAAGCTCCCCATTGCCCTGAAAAGGGCATTTGGATGGGCATTGCCCTTAAAAGGGCATTTAGCTCTTTTCCATTGCCCAAACCCTAAGCTAAAAATAAAACCCACCAAATAAACCCTTTAAAAAACCTAACACTAACCCCCGAAGATCCACTTACAGTTTTTGAAGACTGGACATCCATCCTCATCAAGCCGGGAGAAGTCTTCATCCAAGCGGGCAGAAGTCCTCAATGAAGCTGGGAGAAGTCTTCATCCAAGTGGCAAGAAGTGGTCCTCCAGGCGGGCAGAAGTCTTCATCCTTCTGACATGGAGCGGCTCCATTTTCAAGACATCCAGCGTGGAGCATCCTCTTCTGTCGATGGCTACTGAAGAATGAAGGTTCCTTTAAGGGACGTCATCCAAGATGTCGTCCCTTGAATTCCGATTGGCTGATAGAATTCTATCAGTCAATCAGAATTAAAGGTGAAAAAATCATATTGGCTGATCCAATCACCCAATAGGATTGAGCTTGCATTCTATTGGCTGTTCCAATCAGCCAATAGAATGCGAGCTCAATCATATTGGCTGATTGGATCAGCCAATAGGATTGAAGCTCAATTCTATTGGCTGATTGCATCAGCCAATAGGATTTTTTCACCTTTAATTCCAATTGGCTGATAGAATTGGGTGGTGGGTTTTACTGTTGGGGGATGTTTGTATTTTTTTTTTTTACAGGTAAAAGAGCTGATTTCTTTGGGGCAATGCCCCACAAAAGGTCCTTTTAAGGGCCATTGGTAGTTTATTGTAGGCTAGGTTTTTTTATTTTGGGGGGACTTTTTTATTTTGATAGGGCTATTAGATTAGGTGTAATTCGTTTTTATTTTTGATAATGTGTTTTTTTATTTTTCGTAATTTAGTGTTTTATTTTTTTGTAACTTCGTTTTTTTTTTCTTTTGGTAATGTAGTACTTTTAATAAGGTTTAATAGTATATTTAAATAATTTGAGTAGGGTTAGGGTTTTTTAATATGTAATTTAGTTAATTTAATTGGTAGTTTATTTTAATTGTAGTATACTAGTTAGGGTAGGTTAATTAATAGTTCAATATAGTTGATTTTAATTCTGCAGGTAAGTTTAAATTTATTTAAAGATAGGTATGTTGTAATTTTAATTTAAAGTTAGCGGGTTGTTAGGTTTAGGGGTTAATAGCTTCATTTATTTTTTGGCGATGTGGGGGGCTAACGGTTTAGGGGTTAAGGTTTAGGGGTTAAGGTTTAGTTAGTGGTAGTGATGTAGGAGGCCAGAGGTTTAGGGGTTAATATGTTTATTTAGGTTGCGGCGTGGTCGGGGAGCAGCAGGATAGGGGTTAATACATTTATTTAGGTTTCGGCATTGTCGGGAGCGGCGGGATAGGGGTTAATAAATGTATTTATGTTGCGGCGGGGTCGGGAGTGGCGGGATAAGAGTTAATAACTTTATTTAGGTTGCAGCATCGTCGGGAGTGGCAGGATAGGGGTTAAACATTTTAGTATAGTGGATGCGTTTAGTGACAGGGTATAAATAAAGTTGGGAAAAAGCCGAATAGACGGAAGATCGATGACTGTTTGGCCGGCTTTTTTAATAAATAAGGAGAGCGTATTGAGATTCATGGCCACAATGTTAGGTGATGTTAGGCGAGCGTATTGGTGCCGGCAAATGCAACAAAGTTGAGGCTTTGATAAATATCTGAAAACAAATCAGTAAAGGACTGAAAAACAGAGTACAAATATAGCACTCACAACGTTTGATAAATATGTAATTCAATATTTAAGCAAAAAATAATGAGAAAATAAAACTTAACTTTTATTAAAATATTCTTAATAGAAAACTTAAGGGTAAGAGAATGGGGCCTACTTATCAAGCCGTCAACCTACTTGTATTCGCCGGCACCAATACGCTTGCCTAAGATCGCCTAACATTGCTGCCGCAGACCTGAATACTCTCTCCAAAGTTACCAAAAAAGCTGTCAAAAAGCCGCGCACCAAGTACGGGGCGATGAGCAGCGGACTGTTGTTAACTGACAGTCATCGATCTCGCTGCTCTTCGGCTTTTTCCCAGCTTTATTAATATACTGTCACTAAACACCGCCACTATACTACACTGTTTTTAAACCCTAAACCGCCGCTCCTGGAGCCCACTGCCCCCTACACTGCCGACACCTACATTGTTATTAACCCCTAATCTGCCGCCCCCTACACCGCCGCCACCTACATTATGTTATTAACCCCTAAGCTGCACCCCCTACACCGCCGCCACCTACATTATATTTATTAACCCCTAATTTGCCGTCCCCAACGTCGCCGCCACTATATTAAGTTTATTAACCCCTAAACCTAAGTCTAACCCTAACACCCCTAACTTAAATCTAATTTAAATAAATCTAAATAAAATTTCTATCATTACCTAAATAATTTCTATTTAAAACTAAATACTTACCTATAAAATAAACCCTAAGCTAGCTACAATATAACTAATAGTTACATTGTATCTAGCTTAGGGTTTATTTTTATTTTACAGGCAAGTTTGTATTTATTTTAACTAGGTAGAATAGTTACTAAATAGTTATTAACTATTTACTAAATACCTAGCTAAAATAATTACAAAATTACCTGTAAAATAAAACCTAACCTAAGTTACACTAACACCTAACCTTACACTACAATTTAATAAATTACCAAAATTAAATACAATTAACTAAATTATATACAATTATCTAAAGTACTGTGACAGACCCTTCTGTCAGGACTGAAGGAGTTAATTGTGTTTAGCTAAGAAACTAATTTCCAAAGACAGAGTTGCTGGCTCCAGCTATAATCTAATTAGTGCTAAGCATTCTATTGTTTGATCACCTCCAGAGAGAAAACGCCTAAGTGATAAGAAGGGCCAAGAGTGTCTTGTGGTTGAAGTGTTTAAGTAATATAATCCTATTGTATCATGTCAAAGGGCTTGTTCCCTCCATGTAATGTACAACAGCCTTTCAACCCCCATCTGGGGGGGGGGGGGGGGTTCAGACCTGCATAAATACTAGGCATAGCCTTTTAATAAAGATCATTCTGTTTTAAACCTGAAAACTGGCTTGGTTGTGAATTGCTGATTCCCTATGCAGGACATTGTTCATCTGGTATTAACCTTGGTATCCTGTTGGTACTGTAACATTGGTGGCAGCGACGGAATGAACCTTATCGCCCAGAAGAGCAACTACACAAGCCAGTAACCTCAGGAAGAGGGGGATTATTACAATACTGACTAAGATGGAAAAGAGAAAAGTAAATTTTGCAGCTTTTAAAAACTTCCTGGAAACAGAAGGAGAGATTGATAGGTACCTTGCGGATTTTGAGAGGCAATGTGCACTACACAAGGTACCCGCAGAGGACTGGGTCACGATATTATCTGGAAAATTATCCGGCCGGGCCAGAGAGGCTTTTCGGGCCATTCCAGATGAGGAAGTCAGGGATTATAATACTGTAAAAGAGGCTCTGCTCTCCAGGTATGCGGTTACACCGGAGGCATACCGGAGGCGGTTCAGAGACACTGTTAAAGTAGCTGGAGATTCCTACCTTGAGTGGGCATGTAAGGTGCACCGCACAGCAGCTCACTGGATAGCGGGGTGCCAAGCCGTATCTGGGGAAGAGGTGCTGCAGCTATTCCTGTTGGAACATTGCTTCGACAAGTTACCCGCAGGAGTTCGAGAGTGGGTTCGGGACCGTAAACCCTCCACCCTGCAGGAAGCGGCTCGCTTGGCAGATGAGTATACGGATGCCCGCAAACTGGACACTGCTACCACTAAGCCCCCTGCTAGAGTGGAGTACAGACCCCCAGTCACCCCAGCAGCTGCCAGTTACCAAACCCCGGCGCACCGCTATACCACACGGCCTCCGGCCACGAACTACCCTCAGAGAGCCCTGTTCAATTTGCGGGGCTACTCACAACCGATTCGATGCTTTGGATGTAAGCAACTAGGGCACAAAAGACCAGAGTGTCCCCTAAACGCAGCGAACCAAGCGCAGTCCTGGAGAAGACCTGCCGGCGGAATCCCACGTAATCCTCAGCCTGCGGCCCGCTACGTAGAGGCGCAAGAATGCTGGAGCATCCTACATGAGGCAGACCTTGTGCAAGCTGCCCACCGGAATAACCGGCAACTGGTTAAAGTGAATGGGAAGAAGGTCAGTGGTCTACGGGATACTGGTGCTACCATGACCTTGCTTCAAAAGAACTTGGTGTCTGAGAAACAGTACACTGGAGACACTGTGGCTGTGAGGGTAGCAAGGGGCGATGTGTTCAGCCTACCTGTTGCCAGGGTACATTTGGATTGGGGAGTGGGCGCTAGACCTGTGAATGTGGGGGTCAAGAAGGACTTACCTGCTGATGTTCTTCTTGGAAATGACTTGGCCCCCCTTGTTTCTGCCTACGCTCCTATGGGTCCCGCTGATGTTAACTCTGTGACTACCCATGCCCAGATCCGTGCAGCAGAGACTGACCCACCTGCTGCTAAGCCCCAGGACGCTGAGCTCAGTAAATCTCTATCCGCTATTGATATGTGGAGGTCCCGTTACAATGCGCTGATGAAGGAGAAGAGGAGCGCAGAGGAAAAAGCACGTTTAGAACGTGAATCTCTGCTAGACAAGCTGCACCGACAGACTGCAGAAAACACCAGCTTGAGAGTGGGACATGAAACCTTAAAGACAAACTTAGCGACACTTGAGGAGAAGCTGACGCTGGCTCATAGTGAGGTGCAGCAACTCAAGGGCACCCTATGTCAGTATGAAGGGATTGTGGATACCTATAAAGAGCAGGTACAGAAAACTCGTAAAGAAGCTGATGGGATTTTGAAGGACTGTTTAGCCCTAGTCTGGGCACTGAGGAAGTTGAACCCTTCTTTGTATGGACAGGAATTCTCTTTCATAACGGGAATACAGATGGATTGTCCTGGCAAACTGACATGCCTACCACCTCCTAGTCCGGTCATCCCCAGGTTGACCCGCCAAAGGGTCAAGCCGGGTCTGCCGGAGTGTTCCACAACGGGGGAGATATGTGACAGACCCTTCTGTCAGGACTGAAGGAGTTAATTGTGTTTAGCTAAGAAACTAATTTCCAAAGACAGAGTTGCTGGCTCCAGCTATAATCTAATTAGTGCTAAGCATTCTATTGTTTGATCACCTCCAGAGAGAAAACGCCTAAGTGATAAGAAGGGCCAAGAGTGTCTTGTGGTTGAAGTGTTTAAGTAATATAATCCTATTGTATCATGTCAAAGGGCTTGTTCCCTCCATGTAATGTACAACAGCCTTTCAACCCCCATCTGGGGGGGGGGGGGGTTCAGACCTGCATAAATACTAGGCATAGCCTTTTAATAAAGATCATTCTGTTTTAAACCTGAAAACTGGCTTGGTTGTGAATTGCTGATTCCCTATGCAGGACATTGTTCATCTGGTATTAACCTTGGTATCCTGTTGGTACTGTAACAAGTACAAAAAAACCAAACACTAAATTACAGAAAATAAAAAACTAATTATCAGATATTTAAACTAATTACACCTAATCTAATAGCCCTATCAAACTAAAAAAGCCCCCCCCCCCAAAAAAAAAAAACCCTAGCCTAAACTAAACTACCAATAGCCCTTTAAAGGGCCTTTTGCGGGGCATTGCCCCAAAGAAATCAGCTCTTTTATCTGCAAAAAAAAATACAAACACCCCCCAACAGTAAAACCCACCACCCACACAACCAACCCCCCAAATAAAATACTATCTAAAAAACCTAAGCTCCTTATTGCCCTGAAAAGGGCATTTGGATGGGCATTGCCCTTAAAAGGGCAGTTAGCTCTTTTGCGGCCCAAAGCCCTAACCTAATAAAAAACCCCACCCAATACACCCTTAAAAAACACTAACTAACTAACACTAACCCCCTGAAGATCGACTTACCGGGAGACGTCTTCATCCAAGCCAGGCAAAGTGGTCCTCCAGACGGGCAGAAGTCTACATCCAAGCCGGGCAGAAGTGGTCCTCCAGACGGGCAAAAGTCTTCATCCAAGCCGGGCAGAAGTGGTCCTCCAGACGGCAGAAGTCTTCATCCAGACGTCATCTTCTATCTTCATCCATCCGGCGCGGAGCGGGTCCATCTTCAAGACATCCGACGCAGAGCATCCTCTTCTGCCGACGACTACCCAATGAATGAAGGTTCCTTTAAGTGACGTCATCCAAGATGGCGTCCCTTAGATTCCGATTGGCTGATAGAATTCTATCAGCCAATCGGAATTAAGGTATAAAAAATCCTATTGGCTGATGCAATCAGCCAATAGGATTGAAGTTCAATCCTATTGGCTGATCCAATCAGCCAATAGGATTGAGCTCGCATTATATTGGCTATTCCAATCAGTCAATAGAATGCGAGCTCAATCCTATTGGCTGATTGGATCAGCCAATAGGATTGAACTTCAATCCTATTGGCTGATTGCATCAGCCAATAGGATTTTTTCTACCTTAATTCCGATTGGCTAATAGAATTCTATCAGCCAATCAGAATCTAAGGGACGCCATCTTGGATGACGTCACTTAAAGGATCCTTCATTCGTCGGGTAGTCGTCGGCAGAAGAGGATGCTCCGCATCAAATGTCTTGAAGATGGACCCGCTCCGTGCCGGATGGATGAAGATAGAAGATGCCGTCTGGATGAAGACTTCTGCTGTCTGGAGGACCACTTCTGCCCGGCTTGGATGAAGACTTCTGCCCGTCTGGAGGAGCACTTCGCCTGGCTTGGATGAAGACGTCTCCCGGTAAGTCGATCTTCAGGGAGTTAGTGTTAGGTTTTTTAAGGGTGTATTGGGTGGGTTTTATTTTTAGGTTAGGGCTTTGGGCCACAAAAGAGCTAACTGCCCTTTTAAGGGCAATGCCCAGCCAAATGCCCTTTTCAGGGCAATGGGGAGCTTAGGTTTTTTAGATACTATTTTATTTGGGGGGGTTGGTTGTGTAGGTGGTGGGTTTTACTGTTGGGGGGTGTTTGTTTTGCAGGTAAAAGAGCTGATTTCTTTGGGGAAATGCCCCGCAAAAGGCCCTTTTAAGGGCTATTGGTAGTTTAGTTTAGGCTAGGGTTTTTTTATTTTGGGGGGGCTTTTTTATTTTGATAGGGCTATTAGATTAGGTGTAATTAGTTTAAATATCTGATAATTTGTTTTTTATTTTCTGTAATTTAGTGTTTGTTTTTTGTACTTTACATAATTGTATATAATTTAGTTAATTGTATTTAATTTAGGTAATTTATTTAATTATAGTGTAGTGTTAGGTGTTAGTGTAACTTAGGTTAGGTTTTATTTTACAGGTCAATTTGTATTTATTTTAGCTAGGTAGTAAGTAAATAGTTAATAACTATTTAGTAACTATTCTACCTAGTTAAAATAAATACAAACTTGCCTGTAAAATAAAAATAAACCCTAAGCTAGCTACAATGTAACTATTAGTTATAGTGTAGCTAGCTTAGGGTTTATTTTATAGGTAAGTATTTAGTTTTAAATAGGAATTATTTAGGTAATGATATAAATTTTATTTAGATTTATTTAAATTAGATTTAAGTTAGGGGTGCTAGGGTTAGACTTAGGTTTAGGGGTTAATAAATTTAATATAGTGGCGGCGACATTGGGGACGGCAGATTAGGGGTTAATAAGTATAATGTAGGGGGTGGCAGATTAGGGGTTAATAAGTATAATGTATGTGGTGGCAGTGTAGGGGGGTGGCAGATTAGGGGCGTTTAGACTCAGGGTACATGTTAGGGTGTTAGGTGTAAACGTAACTTTATTCTCCCATAGGAATCAATGGGATATCGGGCAGCAGCGAACATAAGCTTTGCTGCTTTCAGACTCCCATTGATTCCTATTGCATCCGCCGCCTCCAGGGCGGCGGATTGAAAACCAGGTACGTGGGCCAGAATAGTGCTGAGCGTACCTGGTAGAAATTTGATAACTAGCAAAGGTAGTCAGATTGTGGCGAATTTGCATTCAGAACATCTGTAGTGACGTAAGCATCGACCTGTGTCGAACTGAGACCAGCGGATCGTATGTTACGTCACAAATTTCTACTTTTGCCGGTCTGTAGGCTTTGATAACTAAGGGGAATCAGGCTCTCCACAATTATGCTTTGGAATTCCAGCGTAATTGTGGTTGACGGCTTGATAAATAGGGGCCAATGACTTAAAATTGCAAATGCTTATTCAGCAAAGAAATTTCTTTAGAGATAAAATTGTAGGATCAAAAATATCTCTTGAATTGTACTTTCATGTAATTGCTTGATACTATATTGCTTATACCTCTAATACCTTAAAGTTAGAGTATAGGAACAAATTCATATTAGTCGGTGGTCATTATCTATCCAAATTTGCCAACGATCTATAGCTAGAAATTACCTCTGTTGTGGCATAGGACTTGATGGTGTTGATAAATACTGGAGTATGACTATCTGGGGAACCTCAATCCTTTGATGGAATATGGAGTATAGAGATAAATGCTACCGGTAAGTAGAAATTTACACTCCAGCTCAACTGTGGATCAATATCATTAAAATGTAGGTATTGGTGCTCTAGTAGTTTGGCATTATTGTGAAATACCTCTATCTTTAATTTTTAATTTTTCACTGTAAGGGTGTAAAGGTACTTCAAATAAGTACTACAATATTTGGAATATTAATTGTTTGGTAATATCTAAGGATGGATGCCCTTCGTTCCATTATTAGAGTATAGGAATAAATTGTCACTGATAGGTAGTTTTTCCGGCTGAGTTAGAGTTCTATACCTTTAATTATCTATACGGGGTATAGTATGCTTAATAACATGAGATGATTACATAGGTCACAATCCCTTCACAATGGAGCATAAATTCCTCTCCATCTGTTTGAGATACCTATACCTATGAATACCGTTCTTATTATATAGGAAAAAGTGTTTCTAAACGGTACTACAATATTGCCTATATGATAGGACAGAGAATCTATACCCGTATTGGTGCCGGCAAATGCAACAAAGTTGAGGCTTTGATAAATATCCCCCAGTGTCTGGAATAGGAAAAAACTTCAGGAGTAATAAAAGTAGTATTAAATACAGAATTTAAAAGATTACTAGCTTTATTATCAGGAGGTTTAGTCTCCTCCATACCTAAAGTAAACAATACTTCCTTTAAAAGAGAGTGAATATGTTCTATTTTAAATAAAAAAGAAGATTTGTCATTTTCGGTCTCTGACATGGAATCCTCTGAATCAGAGGAAACCCCATCAATAGAGGATACATCAATATGGTGATGGTCAGTTCAAAATTCACTAGATTTAGGAAAATTTTGCAAAGTCCTTTTACATTTATTTGAAGGCTGTATAGCAGTCACTGCCTTCTCTATAGCTGCAGCAATAAAATCTTTCATTTCTTCTGGAATGCTTTGTACATTAGACTGAGATTGAATAACAGTGGATGCATTTGTACTCATAGCGGTATTATCAACATGTAATAAATGATCAAAACAAGAGCCACATAATTGAGCTGAAACATTAATATCAGCTTTTTTACAACAAACACACTTAGCTTTGGTAGAAATATGTTCAGGCAACTTAAATCCTATGGTAACATCTGAGGCAAGTTCAGTTTGAGACATAATTACAAAAAAACAAAAAATAAATAAAAAAATGTATGTTTGCAAATTTATATCCATGCTCTTAAATTTAAATGAGGCTTGAGAGAATGTGAAACAGAGCTAATATTTATAAAAAAGAAATATCTAACATTAGAGTTAGAATAAAAACAATGCTGCACAAAAGCTCTCTAAGATTTTTCTGAGAGCACTGAGAGGCTTGTGGGCAGAGCTTATGACACTAGAAAAAAGACGCAAAATTTTGGCACTAAAAATAAATGGCGCAAAATGATGACGCATCAAGCGTGACATAAATATCATCATTGCGTGTGCGTTTGCGTATTGAAAAAACAGAGGTAAGTAAAAAAGTGGTTTAACATAAAATTTTGCCAAATTGTTTTGTACTAAATTGATAGCCCCCAAACATAAACATGTATGTTTCACAAACCTCACCACCTTTGAGACATAATATTTGCCACAGAATTAAAGTTCCTATAAAGAGCATTGACTTACTGACTCAAGGCATATATACAAACAATATATAACAAGTTTACTTAAAAAGTGCACAATCCATAGCTGAGAGTGTCTTATATTGAGAAAATAAATGTATACTTACCGTGTAAGATACCCATCCACATATAGCAGACAGCCAAACCAGTACTGAAACATATCAGCAGAGGTAATGGTTTAAGAGTATAATGTCAAACTGCAAAGGAAAGCAGCAGATTAATCCCTGCACCAAATTTACAGAGAGCCCCAAGAGATCCAATCTTTTGGGAACTTGTTATACCTCTGATGGGCATGGGTTGGGATGATTCCTAGAAGGGAGCTCACTTGGGATCCTGGGGATTTGGACACCCCGCTACCTCATGCTGGTCCTGAGTAAACCTCTGCCCCCAGCCATGGATCATGTCATTTTTTGGACTGTGACATCTAGGGGTCCGGGGCTCTCCAATGATACCCCGGAATAGCCACCGCTCTCTCGGGATTACCTCGAAACTACGACCTAGCTATCGTGGGATATTTATATTCCTATGGCTCCTATGGAGGCGCCAGCCTGTTTGGAGGAACAGTGATTTCTTGATCAGATAAGGCTCTTATCAGATGGCAAATGTGTATAGCAGCTGTGTGTTTGTCCCAATAGTCTGTTAGTGTTTTACTTTAATACTGGTCTTGTCTGGTTATTAGGGTGGGCTTCTTGCTATAATCACTTTTCCTGCTATACATTTAGAGGTTCCAGGGTAAAGAATGATCTTTTGGCGGAGATACCCATTCGGGGTATCCGGAGTCGGTCACAAATGGTTGACAGGGGAGGAATTTGGAGCCTTGCATGAGGTAGACCCAGTACAAGTGGCAGCTGCCGACAATCGTCTGCACTGTCGCCAGCCAGTGTGGACTAACGGCTGGCAGGCCCAAGGACTACAGGACAGTGGAGCCACCATTACCCTTGTCCAGCCACACCTGGTCACCAGTTCGGACCAGACCAGGAAATCTGTTACAGTTCATGTGGCTGGGGGTAAGGTGCTCCGAATCCCCACAGTACGGATCCACTTGGATTGGGGTGCTGGTTCCCGTACTGTAGAAGTCGATGTCATTGGCCACTTGCAGGCGGAAGTTCTGCTAGGGAGTGACTTGGGACATCTCACCTCCCCCTTCCACATGGATGGCCCCCCGGATGCTTGCTCAGTTACCACCAAACAACAAGCCAGGCTCCATGCTGAAACACTCGAGAATGGGACCCAGGTAAGCCACCCCACCCGACTACTACCCCAACAGACTACCCCATCTCCTGGGCTCCCCCCTCCGACTTCGCCCAGGAGATGTTAAGTGACAAGATGTTAGTTCCCTACTGGGCAGGAACAGACCCAGGTGAGTTAGGAGGGGACAGCTTTGTGTGGGACAGAGGACTTCTATACCAGGTTACAGTGAGTGATGGAAGTAGGCTGATGCCCAAGCGATAATCTGAGAAAATGAAAAATAAAAGAAGGCGCCTCTTGGTGCAATAAAAATTCAAATATGGAACTCCTCTTCTATGTGATACACAATATAGTCACAAGTGAAGCAGCACCATGTGTGCTGATTGAGGCAGACTGAGATCTCAGTGTCTCAGCTCACTGAACCAGGGTGTGGAGTCAGCTGCATCTGGCTAAACTCAATTTGCAACAAAAAAGAATAAAAACTGGCACTACGCTGTGAAATTGGTGAGATTGGAATAGAAAATAAATTCCGGTGCTACCCCTTATGAAATAACTATGTTTGGATTACACTGGACAGGCAGTTAAAGGGTTAATATAGCACTCACTCTCACTCAATAATAGGTAATAATAATAAAATCATTCATACTTTATTATTTATATATTAAAAATGGGATCAACATCCCTAGGAAACCTTAAACAACCCACAACCACTAATTAAACTACAGTTTTAAAAGAATAGCGGCCGCCAAACACTCCTCTGTTTCCTGGCCGAGAGCTGGAAACATCAGCGTCAGGTGGCTGGAGTGAATGGTCGACCTAGTATCAAAAGTGCGGAACAAACGCGTTTCGGCTATATCTTAGCCTTTCTCAATGTTACACTTTCGGTAGCAAATTGAATAAACTTTAAATAATAAAGTATGAATGATTTTATTATTATTACCTATTATTGAGTGAGAGTGAGTGCTATATTAACCGCTTAACTGCCTGTCCAGTGTAATCCAAAAATAAACTCAATTTGCCCCACAGGAATAAAGATGTGAACGTCAAAAAATAGTTGTAAAGATAAAACACTATTTATTAAAACATATTAAAATCTATAGAACTGATATGCATGTCAGACCCTTAAAAACAGATACGCTGTGCGTTTCTCAGCCTTGCTGGCTGTTTCTTCAGGCTTATGCCCAAGCGACAGTTAGTGGTACCATAAAAGTATTGGTATGACCTACTATGCATAGGGCACGACATTCCCCTGGTCGGACATCTAGGGATTAATAGGACCAACTTTCTTCTAGCCCAGGATCACAGAGGAAGTTAGATAGTACTGCCGTACCTGTGACATCTGTCTGCATCCCCTCCCTATCATCAACGAACCGTTCAGCAGCATAGCTATTGACATTGTCGGACCATTGCCCTGTCCCAGTCCCTCGGGGAAGAGATACATAATGATGGTATCTTTGCCAGAGTGGGTTTCCCCTGGGAGAATATGTCGGACCAAGGGACTCAGTTTACTGCTGAACTCACCCAGCAGCTATGGAGGCTTTGTGGGATAAAACCCCAGGCCAGGCTCCCCATACCACCCCCAGACTAATGGGTTATGCAAGAGGTTCAATGGGACACTGAAGAAGCTGCTTCGGACATTCTCTGTCTCTCACAAGAACTGGGAGAAATACCTGCCACACCTCCTGTTCACTTCCCGGGAGGTGCCACAGGAATCTACCAGATTTTCTCCCTTTGAACTAATATATGGCTGGAGAGTGAGGGGGCTCCTAGACCTACTTGGAGCCCACTGGGAAGGGTCAGTTGGGGAGGAGGGACCCTCCATTTTAGGATATGTCCTAGAGTTCAGGGACGGTTGGAAGGAACTCAAAGCCACGGTGCGGGAGAACCTTCAGATCGACCAGGGTTGGCAGAAGTTGTGGTACGACTGTACCACTTGCAACCGCACCCTGGAAGTAGGGCAGAACGTTCTTGCCCTTAAACCCACCAAGACAGATAAGCTGCAGGCCACTTGGCAGGGACCCTATTGAGTAGTAGAACAGCTCTGTGATACTACCTACCTGGTAGCCAAATGTCCAGATGAACGGGTCCACTGGACCTTTCATATGAACATGCTGAAGGAGTACCAGGAGAGGCCAGAGGATGAAGCCGCCATATGTGCTCTGGCCATGGAGGACTCGGAGAGTCTCCCCATGCTGGAGCTGCCCAGGTGGAGTAGGCAGCCGGCAGGCATAGGGGACATAAGAGTAGATGAGCGGATAGGGACTGTGCAGCAGGAGCAAGTACTAGAGAGCCAACAGGACATGTTCTCCATGGAGCCTGGGTACACCACAGTAGCGGTGCACTGGGTGGAGTCAGTTAGGGAAGTCCACCCGGTGCACCGAGTCAGTTAGGGAAGACATGCACAGTGAGATGAGGGAGATGCTTGATACAGGAGTTTCCGAGCCCTCCAACAGTCTCTGGGCATCCCCGGTAGTGCTTGTGCCCAAGCCAAATGGCATGACCCGCTTCTATGTAGACTACCGTAGGCTTAACAACTGGACCGTGATCGACGCTTATCCTATGCACCGGGTGAATGAGCTATTAGACTGCATCGCCCGGGGTAACGTTTTGACGATGTTAGATCTCTGCAAGGGGTACTGGCAGATCCCTCTGTAACTGGAATCAATTCCGAAGTCGGTATTCATCACCCCATTCGGCCTGTACCAGTTTAAGGTCATGCCATTTGGGATGAAGAATGCTCCAGCATTGTATCAGAGGATAGTAGATCGCCTCTTTGATGGCTTCCAGGATTATGCATTTGCATACCTGGCTGTCATCGCGATCTACAGCGATACCTGGGAGAAACACTTGGTACACCTAGGTAACGTCTTGGACTGCATCAGGGCTGCAGGTCTGACTCTGAAGCCAGACAAGTGCACTGTAGGGAGGTAGGAGGTCCAGTACCCCCAAAACCAAGACCAAAGTCTTAACCTTTCTTGGCACCACGGGGTACTACCACAAGTTTGCCTCCAACTATAGCACCCTGGCCAAAACCCTGACCGACCTGACCAGAAAACACTTACCCCAGCAAGTCCTGTAGTTCTATGAGTGCGAGTCTGCCTTCCAGCAACTGAAAACAGCATTAGTTTCTGCCCCTATTCTGGCCGCTCCTAACCCATCCAAACGCTTTTGTGTCCATACAGATGCCTCCATGTTCGGGTTGGGAGCAGTGCTGAGCTAGGCATATGAGGAGGGTCGGAACCACCCTGTAGCCTACATCAGCCGTAAACTACTGCGTAGGGAAGTGGGCTACGCGGCAGTGGAGAAGGAGTGTTTGGCACTGGTGTGGGCTCTCAAGAAATTGCAACCAAACTTATACGGAAGGTCGTTTACAGTGCTCACAGACCACAACCCCCTGGTATGGCTTAATAGGGTTTACGGGGACAATAGACGCCTGTGCGGGGGAACTTAGCCTTGCAGCCATTTAACTTCACAATTCAGTATCGGCCGGGAAAGAGTAATGGAAATGAAGATGGCCTCTCCTGGCAAACTGAATTGGAATAGCACCACCGGACAGACCCAAGCCCACCCGTCAGGATCTAGCCAGGTCTGTCGGACTATGAGGGGGGAGCACTGTCATGGATATCAGGCTGCCAAGGCTAACCCCCTCTCCTCCTGTGGATTATTGTGTTCTCACCAATTCCCCTTCTATGGTTCCCATGATTGCACTTTGCCCTTGAAGAGCTGATAACTGCCTCACTTGTCCCCTTCCTGACTTGCCGAGGCCCATCCGGAATCTTATGGAACTGCTCGTCAGCTGGACTCGCTAGAGATCACGGCTGAACTTTATCCTAGGTCTCTCCAGAGGCCCTTTGTCCCAGAGCTCCGCTCTTTTGGAAACTTGTTATACCTCTGATGGGCATGGTTTGGGGTGATTCCTAGGAGGGAGCTCACTTGCGAAACTGGAGTTTTGGACACCTCACTACCTCATGCTGGTCCTTAGTAAACCTTTGCCATGCTGCCATTCCAGCCCCCAGCCACGGATCATGACGTTTTATGGACTGTGACATCTGGGGGTCTGAAGCTCTCCAATGATACCTCAGAAAAGCCGCCACTCCCTCTGGATCACCCTGAAACTACGACCTAGCTATCGTGGGATCTCTACATTCCTATGGCTCCTATGGAGGCGCCAGTCTGTTTGGAGGGGCAGTGATTTCTTGATCAGATAAGGCTCTTATCAGATGGCAAATGTGTATATAAGCTGTGTGTTTGTCTCAATAAAGTCTGCTCGTGTTTCACCTTAATACTGGTCTTGTCTGGTTATTAGGGTGGGCTCCTTGCTATAATCACTTTTCCCGCTATACAGCTACAGGTTCCAGAGTAAAGAAGGATCTTTTGGTGGAGATACCCAGTCGTGGTATCCGGAGACTGATATACTTCAGGAGAGTTCTATGTGAAAATCACAATTGGGCTAAAAGAGGCTGATCCTAGGTAGCTCACCATAGAACAAGCTACTGAGTGTTTTTTCTTCCTAGTAGAGTGCTTCTCCTTCTGTATGCATTTGTTTTATGACCCTGGGGAAGTCTTCCTATGGGTGATTGGGGAAACAAGATGTGGACTCCTTGCTCAATGCCCTTAGAGGAGTATGTGTACTCCTCACTGAGAAGACCCAAAGAAGGCCAAAAAGATCATCTGAAGTTGCCATGTTCCTTGTTCAGAGGGGGATTGCCTGGTATTTTACAACTGGACTGACTTTGCTAGGCGGGATCAGATTGATATACTTCAAGAGAGTTCTCTTCTGTTAAAAGCACAATTGGGCTAAAAGAGGCTGCTCCTAGGTCTTAACATGCCATTTGTAATATGACCCTAGGGAAGTATCCCTAAGGATGATGGGGGAAACAAGACATGGATTTCTTGTCCTATGTGCTTAAAGGAGTATGGCTGCTCCTCACTGAATAGCTCCAAAGAAGGGAGAAATGATAGTCTGGGGTTGCATTTTCCCTTGTTCAGAGGAGGATTGCTTGGTTGCAGCAGGACTTACCTTGCTAGGTTGGATCATAGATATACATCAGGAGAGATCTCCTCTGTGAAAAGCACAATTCGGCTAAAAGAGGCTGCTCCTAGGCGGTAACTCACCACAGAACAAGCTACTGAGCTGCTGTTTATTTTTAGTAGCGCACTTCTCTTTCTGTATGAAATTTTAAATAATATAACTTTTGAATGTAAAGTGTTATATGAATATTGAATTTGCTAAAATTTTACTTCTGTGAAAGTTTATGAGGGGGTAGAAAAAAAAACAGTACAAAATGAGAAGCATGGAAAAGGCATTTGTCTATACAACTGGAAGGCAATAGAGATAATAATTAAAGAAAAAAAAAGTTTTTTATATGTTAAATTCTAATTAATTGGATTGGGGGCTGGGCACAAGTGATTCTAAATTGTTTGGACTAACTGTATGATTATTTCATATATGAGATTTTAAAGACTTAAATAATTGTGCCCAATCGTCTTCAAGTTCTGTTTTCGTTATAAAACTTTATTTTTTAATTTCCCAGTTATATATTTTATTCTCCACAAAAACTTGCTTTGAGTTGAAATGATTATTTAACGTTTATGGTAATATTTAGGATATAATTGTTCAATTGAGGATTTGGATACAGAAATCCAGTGCTAAGTGATAAGATGGTTGCACTATGCAAAAGTATGCAAATCACCCTATAAATCAGCCTGACAATGATTTATTGGAAAAAGAAAAAGTTGCCAAGAAAAGCTATAATGTTGTATGAAAGAAGGAGCTTGGAGGAAAACCCAATATGTTCATGACATAGTGTGCTATGAGCTGGAGCTAAAGATGCTGCAGAATTTTATCATATGCCCCCTGTGTTTTCAATTTCATTCAAAGAAAAAAAAAACAATAGCCAGCATTGAAATTCCACAACCACTTCCCTTCTCAACTTCAGCCTTAGCTGCTGTGAAAAATGCAAGCACAAACAAAGGCATTTTTTAAAGGTCAAAATGGTCCACTGTGATAGACGCTTGTGTCTGAAAATGCTTAGGCACATGTAACACATAGCAACTGTTAAGCACAATAGCAGTATACCTCTGATTTGTTTGTTAAGAATTAGATATCAGAATCAGATCATATAAAATTTTTTTTAAATGTTTAAGATCTAAATCTTAATCTTCCTTAATTTTTGTAAATTTATTTGGTAAACTGATAATTTAATTTGTATAAAGTCCAGAGGAGGTGCTAGAGTTAGTGAGGCAATAGGCAAAATTCAAATATGAGGCAAAAGAAGGAGAGAGAAAGGGGAAGCGAGAAGAGGGAGTGAGGAAGAAAGGTAATAGTGTCAGGTTTTGAGTTTGGTCCTGAAATAGACCCAGAGGGGCCGATTTATCAAATTTCTGTCCAATATGATCCGCTGACTGGATCATGTCCGACAGACATCGCTTAATGCCGACAGCATATGCTGTCGGCATTTAACATTGCACAAGCAGTTCTGGTTCTGCAATGCCGCCCCTGCAGATTCACGGCCAATCGGCCACTAGCAGGGGGTGTCAATCAACCCCATTGTATTAGATCGGGTGGATTGATGTCTGCAGCCTCAGAGGAAGCGAACCAGTTCAGGAGCAGCAGTCTTTAGACCGCTGCTTCTTAACTGCTGTTTCCGGTAAGCCTAAAGGCTTGCGGGCAAACAGGTGCATCAGGGGACATTCAGCCCTTGATAAATCAGCCCCAAATGCTAGAATTAAGTAAAAACCACACAAAAAGCACACTGAATATATTCCAGGACATGACCCCCAGTGACAACTGTGGCACTGCAGTAAAGGATGAGTAAACAGGCAAAAACTCACGTGCTGAATTGCTGATGATATATCCAACAGATTAATCAGGCAGATGAAGGACAGTTAGATCAGACGGTAATCGCAAGACAAGGCAGGTTTAGAAGGGCAGAGGTCATAGAGTTCAGGCAGGCCTAAAACAGGCAGAGGTTAAGCAGGTTTGGGCAGAGTAGTTACTCACAGGCAAGAGGATATCACTAATCATTAATTATTCAGGTTGGCAGAGGTTATCGACAGGTTTAGGCAGTTCAGGCAAGCAGAATTTAAGCACAGTTTAGGCAGTTCAGACAGATAGAGTTTAAAGGGACAGTCTAGGCCAAAATAAACTTTCATGATTCAGATAGAGCATGTAATTTTAAACAATTTTCCAATTTACTTTTATAGCCAATTTTGCTTTGTTCTTTTGGTATTCTTAGTTGAAAGCTTAACCTAGGAGGTTCATATGCTAATTTCTTAGACCTTGAAGCCCACCTCTTTCAGATTGCATTTTAACAGTTTTTCACCACTAGAGGGTGTTAGTTCACGTATTTCATATAGATAACACTGTGCTCGTGCACGAGAAGTTATCTGGGAGCATGCACTGATTGGCTAGACTGCAAGTCTGTCAAAAGAACTGAAAAAAGGGGCAGTTTGCAGAGGCTTAGATACAAGATAATCACAGAGGTTAAAAGTATATTATTATAACTGTGTTGGTTATGCAAATCTGGGAAATGGGTAATAAAGGGATTATCTATCTTTTAAAACAATAAAAATTCTCATGTAGACTGTCCCTTTAACACAGGCTTCAGCAGTTCAGGCAGGAAAGATGTTAAACACAGGTCTAATCAGTTCAGGTAGATAGAGGTTACTCACAGGTTCAGGCAGTACAGGTAGATAGAGGTTACTCACAGGTTCAGACAGTTCAGGTAGATACAGGTTGCTCACAGGTTCAGGCAGTACAGGTAGATAGAGGTTACTCACAGGTTCAGACAATTCAGGTAGATAGAGGTTACTCACAGGTTCAGACAGTTCAGGTAGATAGAGGTTACTCACAGGTTCAGACAGTTCAGGTAGATAGAGGTTACTCACAGGTTCAGACAGTTCAGGTAGATAGAGGTTACTCACAGGTTCAGGCAGTACAGGTAGATAGAGGTTACTCACAGGTTTAGGCGGTTCAGGTAGATAGAGGTTACTCACAGGTTCAGGCAGTACAGGTAGATAGAGGTTACTCACAAGTTAAGGCAGTTCAGGTAGATAGAGGTTACTCACAGGTTCAGGCATTTCAGGTAGATAGAGGTTACTCACAGGTTACTTTTAAAACAATAAAAATTCTCATGTAGACTGTCCCTTTAACACAGGCTTCAGCAGTTCAGGTAGGAAAGATGTTAAACACAGGTCTAATCAGTTCAGGTAGATAGAGGTTACTCACAGGTTTAGGCGGTTCAGGTAGATAGAGGTTACTCACAGGTTCAGGCAGTACAGGTAGATAGAGGTTACTCACAAGTTAAGGCAGTTCAGGTAGATAGAGGTTACTCACAGGTTCAGGCAGTTCAGGTAGATAGAGGTTACTCACAGGTTACTTTTAAAACAATAAAAATTCTCATGTAGACTGTCCCTTTAACACAGGCTTCAGGCAGTACAGGTAGATAGAGCTTACTCACAGGTTCAGACAATTCAGGTAGATAGAGGTTACTCACAGGTTCAGGTAGATAGAGGTTACTCACAGGTTCAGACAGTTCAGGTAGATAGAGGTTACTCACAGGTTCAGGCAGTACAGATAGATAGAGGTTACTCACAGGTTTAGCCGGTTCAGGTAGATAGAGGTTACTCACAGGTTCAGGCAGTACAGGTAGATAGAGGTTACTCACAGGTTTAGGCAGTTCAGGTAGATAGAGGTTACTCACAGGTTCAGGCAGTACAGGAAGATAGAGGTTACTCACAAGTTAAGGCAGTTCAGGTAGATAGAGGTTACTCACAGGTTCAGGCAGTTCAGGTAGATAGAGGTTACTCACAGGTTCAGACAGTTCAGGTAGATAGAGGTTACTCACAGGTTCAGGCAGTTCAGGTAGATAGAGGTTACTCACAGGTTCCGGCAGTTCAGGTAGATAGAGGTTACTCACAGGTTCAGGCAGTTCAGGTAGATAGAGGTTACTCACAGGTTCAGGCAGTTCAGGTAGGTAGAGGTTACTCACAGGTTCAGGCAGTTCAGGTAGATAGAGGTTACTCACAGGTTCAGGCAGTTCAGGTAGATAGAGGTTACTCACAGGTTCAGGCAGTTCAGGTAGATAGAGGTTACTCACAGGTGGAGGCAGTTCAGGTAGATAGAGGTTACTCACAGGTTCAGGGAGTTCAGGTAGGTAGAGGTTACTCACAGGTTCAGGGAGTTCAGGTAGGTAGAGGTTACTCACAGGTTCAGGCAGTTCAGGTAGATATAGGTTACTCACAGGTTCAGGCAGTTCAGGTAGATAGAGGTTAATCACAGGTTCAGGTGGTTCAGGTAGATAGAGGTTACTCACAGGTTCAGGCGGTTCAGGTAGATAGAGGTTACTCACAGGTTCTGGCAGTTCAGGTAGATAGAGGTTACTCACAGGTTAAGGCAGTTCAGGTAGATAGAGGTTACTCACAGGTTCAGACAGGCAGAGATTAAGGAAGACACAGTGGTGGTAAAAAAAAAAAAACAGCCGGCGAGGACACCTACTACTGATGGCCACAAGGATCAGTGACCCACAGCTACTGACGGCTGCATGGAGCAGCGCCTTACAGATAGGGGGAAAGAGAGATGAAAAGTAAGAAGAGAGTAAAGAGAGTGGAGGGAGGAAGTGAATGAGAAAAAGAATATGGAGAGAAAGAGAAGGAAGTGAGAGAAAGAGTGTAGAGAGTAGGGGGAGAGACAAAAGGAAAGCGATAAAAGAAGTAAGTGAGCAAAAAGAGTAAAGAGAATGAAGAGAAAGGATAGTGGGGGCAAAAGTGAGATAGGGGGCTGAGAGAGAGTATAGGTGATGTTACTAGCACCTTTAGTTGCAAAAGAGTTGTACTAATAACTGGGGCTGTGAAAAACTGTCTGGATTTGCTTTAGACCATATGAACTTGTGTGTGTGTGTATATATATATATATATATATATATATATATATATATTATATATATGTATATGTCAATATTCAGTGTGAAAAATATCATCAATCCATTAGCAACATTGTTAGATGTGTATACCTTTTCTCCCTACTTTGCTTCCTTCAAGTATCATTTCAGTAAAGTCCAGCCCCATAGAAGTGCACACAATTAAAATCATGGCCCCAATTATCTAATGCTCTCCACTCTGATGTGATTATATAAGAGGTCTAGTCAGTTCTGTGAGGTTCCTAAAAAAAAAATATAAAGGCAAATGTTAGCTTGAGAAACGTTTATCTCATTATGCAAAGTTCTGCATTTGAAGGATAGACACCTACATTACAATACAGTTTTTAAAAACACACCACAAATAGATTGTGTGATGTCTCTCTATGCCAGTGAGTTTTTGATCAGCAGGCTCTAAGTGAGTTTGGACGAATGTGTCTAAAGTATAATTTGTTTGGTCGAACGAATAGTCCTGTGGACATTCATTTTGGACAAATGAATGTCGATAAGGATGAAAACTTTTTAAATTCATTAAATGAATGTTGCTTCTGATTTTCGATTATAACTTTTGCTTTTGAATGTTCATGATTAGATCCAATATCCACATTCGAAATTTGGAATGTAACATTTGATTTAACAAATACTGTTCAATAGTTCATGTGGTAGGGAATTTAGTAAAATGGTACATAATAGATACAAATATACTGATTTGAATATTTCTATTTCGAATATTGTGTAATTTGAATATTATATTTAAAGAGATCATTAGAAATACTATTACAGGGGGTGGAGCCAGCAGCACTCACGAACGGTCACAAGTATTCAGAGCTCCGGCTCTAACTGCTTTAAAATTGACTTAAAACGAGATGTAGATATCAATGAAGCCTGTTATTATTAAGGGAATACTTGTTTAATTCCTAAACACCCGGAACCCGGAGGATGCTAACTTTTTTAGCTAATACATTAGTTTCATACCGAAACTGGAGACCTGTTTTACAACTGTAAAGGCGACAGCCATCTTGCCACCCTCGTGGGAATATGATTACCATGGAAAATGCTTCCCAGTTGTTATTCGAACTCAGCAAACTTCTAATCTCCTACCAACTTGAATTCACTGCATATCTAAACAAAGCTATTGGTCCCATAGAGGTTATTGAGACCTCGACAGACGTGTGTCTAAACCCAGCTGATTTTTCTATTAGCAGGGATGCTCTGGGGCCCCAATCCTAATATGGTAATAGCTAAGGATGTAATGTACCACGAGGCCGAAGGGATACCCGGTGAATTCCCATTACCAAGCGTGATTGCCGTGAATCTAAAGGGAGAGCCTTGTATCCAAATGGATCATCTAGGACAGTCTGGAAGTCTAGGACCTCAAACACTCATTGTGGGGTCAAATACAGATGGCACAATTTATCAACTAGAAGACCACAACAGCTGAAAAATATAAAGAAAGAGAAGTGCAGCAAGCTCTAAGT